>NW_026946409.1:107440-332421 GCF_033847375.1 Trichoderma aggressivum f. europaeum | reverse complement strand
AAGTAAAAAAGGTATTTTATATATTTCTTTTTTAAGTTAATTTTTTTAATACTTTATATTAAAATTATTTTTATTTTTACTTTTTTATTTTATTTATATATTTACTTATAAAATATTATAACTTTAAAGTTATTTTTTAAAAATTAATAATATTATTATTTTAATAAATAATAAATATTTAAGTTAATTATATTATATTATAGTTTACTTAAAAAAATATTATTATTTATATTTATTATAATAAAAAAAGGAATTTAAAACTACTTTATTACTTTTTAATTATTAATTATTTTATATAATCTTATTATAATACCTTATATATTACTTACTTTTTCTTTATTAAATAAGTAAAACCTAATTTTATAAAATAAAATTTAATTAAATAATATAAGTTATTATTATATTATATTAATATTATTATTAAAATTTAATATAAAGGTTACTTTTATTTACTTACTTTTTATTTTTATTTTTAAATACTTTTTTATAGCTAAGCTATAGTTTTTAATATTAATAATAAACTTAAGTAGTAAAAAAATAACTTTAGTATAATCTTATACTTTTCTTAAGGTAAGAATAAAATTAACTCTAAAGCTTAGGCTTTTATTATTAATAAAATTATTATAATATTTTATTATATAATATTTATTATTATATTTTTTATAATTAAGTATAATATATATATTTTTAAAATATAATTTATTATATTTTTAGTAAATTAGCCTTAAAATAAATTTATTTTTTAATATATTTAGCTTTATAAAAGTATTTTCTTAAAATATAATAGCTTTATTAATATTACTTTTTTATTAATTATTTCCTTATAATCTTTAAAAGTTATTATTTTTTTATTTTTTTTTTAATTATAGTTTTTAAAGTTTTATAATTTACTATTATAATTTACTACCTTAGCTTACTTTTTTATATTATAAAAGTTTAATTAAATTATAAAAAATTTAATATTAAAAATATTTTTATATAAAAGAGTAAGGTATTTATTAATAAATTAAAAAATATAAAAGTTATTTAAAAAGCTGCCTAAGATTTTATTAAGAATTATTTTAAACCTTCTTAAGAAAGCTTAAAATAATTTACCTTTATTTTAATTAATATTATTTAATAATATAATTATATTAAGTATATAAGTAATTTTATTACTAATATTATTTTTATATTACTTTATATATTAATTATATATTAAATTACTAAAAAAGTATTAGTATTTTTTATTTTAAAAAAAGGTTTATTATTACTTTATATTTTTTTTTAAAATAGTTACTAATATATTAAATTTTATAAAAATCCTTAATAAACTATCTTTTTTTAAGTTTAAATTAATTACTTAAGTATATAAAGTATATTTAAAGCTTTATTTAATTTTTACCTTTAAATTTTAAAATTAGTATTTAAACTTTTTTTTATATATTAAAGTAAATTTACTTTAGTTTTACTTTAACCTTAGGCCTTAAGAGATTAAGGTTAAAAGCAGGGTCCTCCTTATTCTTAATTACTTAAAAATATTAAATTATTTTTCTTTTATAGTTTTACTATAATAATAATATATTCTTATAATTTATTAAGTAAAAGGGATTTATATAAATCTAAGCTAAGGGTTTCTTTTTTTAATAAAGGAGCTATATTAAGGGGTTTTTTTAATAATAATATTATAATATTAGCTTATAAAATAACCTATAGTAATATTTATAATTATATTACTTATTAAGTTTATAAAATTATAATTTTATAATTATTAAAGTATAATTTATATATATAAGTATTATTAATAATTATTTTTATTTTTAATAATTTTTTTACTTTTTATAAATAAAAAAATAAATTTATTAAAAGTTAAGTTAATAAAAAAAAGTAAAAAAGTATAAAAGTAAGTTTATAAAGGCTTTATATTAAATATATAAAATAAATATATAAAAGTAATTATATTTATCTTTAACTTTTTATAATTTTATAAAACTTATAGTTATTATATAATATTTACTACTATACTAAGAGCTACATAGCCCTTAGCTTATGCCTTCCTAACGTAGTTAAAGTAATTTTATAATATAAATACTAAGCCCTACTATAAGGTTAGTATATTTTTAAGGCCTTAATATTAAGTCTATTACTTAGCTCTGATATATAATATATAGAAAATAACTAAAAATAATAAAATTAATATTAAATAATTAATTTTAGCTATGTATAGTATTTTTATTTTATTTTAAATACCTATTGTAGTGTTATTTTAAAATCTTAAAAAACTTTAAAAATCATAAAAATCGCCCTAAATCTAGCAAAAATTAATAAATAAAAATTAGCTTTATAGCTATTATAACCCCTATAATAAAATAAACAACTAAATAACATATATAAAAGCTATTTTTTATAGTTTTTTTTTTATTATTTTTAATTTTTTCTTCTTTTTCAACTACTCTTAGGATTTAGAATTAGTGTAGAAATTTAAAAAATTAATTATAAAAATATATAGTATTAGTTTTCCAGGTGTATTAGGGATTTACAGGCTAACTTAAAGGCTATCACCTTTAAGTTAACTACTAAAAGTAAAACTAACGGGTAAGTACAAACCAATAGATAAGCTCTTATTAGCGCGCGGGGCTTGGCAGCGTCAACGCCAGCCAACCATCCTGGGGGACTTAGTTTGCTGGCGCGACAACTAGGTACTATGTAGCCACCCGGCTCATGCTGCCGCCGCTAAACCCGAGTATACATGCAAGCTAAACATAGGTGACCTATCTATGTAACCGAAACACGTACAATGTATAGGTTTCTTTGTACGCTAAAAAACAGTATATTTTTAAAATTTATATATACTATATTAAATAACTAAAAAGTTATAGTATTTTTATTTTAGCACTAATATATCCCTTATACTTAATAATAATACTATATAAGTAAAGTAGTAAATACTGTAAAATTTTTAGGATAACCTGTATAATATAGTGTTAACCCCTATAAATTTTCTACTGTAAGGATCCCATACTAACACCTAACTTACCCACTAACCCCCTCTATAAAATACAGTATAAATCTTTTCGTGCAACTAGAAAGCTATACAATGTACGTGTACAGGTTACAGGGGTGGCCTATGTTTAGCTTGTCGACACACGATACTCGCTAAACCCTGAATCTCATTGGTTTTGATAGCTGCGGGAGCATACTGGTCACACCCTCCAATGCTGTTTCTTTGAATCCCGGCGTCTGACTCCGCCTGCCATAAGATGAAGCCTTCCCACTCGCTTCCGCTCGAGTCCTTCTCGGTCTTCATCCCTTCTCGCCATGGCTCATCCAAGTACACTCTTTCACCTCGTACCGGTCAACGAGGTCGCACGTGACGCCCTTCTTCACCCAGACAACAGACGCTTTGTATCGAGCTCTAGCAAAGGGCCTCTAGGTCTTGAAGTGGGCTTCCATGTCTCCTCCATGCGTCGCGGCCATGTCATCACCAGACTCGGCCGAGATGCCGATCTCATTCTCCGGGAGAGCAGCCCGGGAATGCCAATGTCTGCAGTTCATGTCGCCTTTGAGATCAACCCCGCCACGAACCTCGTAGTCCTCTCCGTCCGATCGAAACGGATCTCGTCGGTCAAATTTGCCGTGCTCAAGCACGAAGACGACAAGAAGACCTCTGAAGATGACACTGGCGAGCAGGGTCTTGTACAGAAGGAAAACACGGAAGATGCTGCGGCTGCGGGACTGTCAATCATCGGTGACGGTGTGATCCTCTACACGCAGGATTATACACTCTCAATCGCATCTTACGAGTTCCAACTGTTCTGGCTGAAGCGCAGTGAGGAGTCGTTCAAGGCCCTCGTCCTTCGAGACTACCAGACATCGTTGCAGCTACAACAGAATGTGCGATCGCGTGATCGGCCAACAGAAGGCGATCATTCGGAGGCTCTGTCGTGGCACATCACGAGGCTGGATACAGCTAAAGGGAGCCTTTTCAAGGACATACCGCGGCTTCGGAAAAAGATAGGAAGTGGGACTTTTGGCAATGTCTTTCGGGCGGTCGACGAGATGTCAGGCAATTATTTTGCGATCAAGGTGGTCAAGCTCGAAAAATACGGCGATATTGACGTGGCACGAGCTATGCTCCACAGGGAGATCAAAGTCATGGAGAGATTGCGGCATGTCAGTCACGCGTCCTGTGACGGCTCTCATTTTACTCATTTTCACTAACAGCCCGCGCAGGACCATATCATCGAATATCTAGGTCACCAGCACTTTCAGACTCTCTGTCCAGAGATCTTTATGCCCTTCCGAGAAGGCTCTATAACTAGACTTATTAAGAAAGGGTCGATCTCTGACTACAGGCAGTTCTGCTATGACCTGCTGCAGCAGTCGCTCAGCGGTCTCGATTATCTGGCCAGCTCGAATGTGTGCCACCGCGACGTGAAGCCTGACAACATTCTCTACTACACATTGCCCGACAAGAACAGCTACCATTTTCAGATAGCCGATTTTGGCCTTGCCCATCATCAATCGCTAGCCAAGACTGTCTGTGGCACGTGAGCCATGTTTACGCTGCACAGAGCCCCAAAATGGACGTCTTCTCCCTCTGCGCAACCATGGCTGCTGTAGATTGCCGATTCGGAGGATTTCCACTCCACACCTCTGACTACAGTGTCGTTCTAAACGCTGTAAGAAGTAAGGCCTCACGTTCGTTCCTCGAGCCCATGGCGAGGCTGCATCCGGAAGACAGGGCGTCAGCTGCGCAGATGCTTGCGAGCCATTTCAATGGCCGGGGACTGACAACACCAATGTGGAAAATCCCACCCATCAAGCCTATGGCCGAGAGCAGTTCCCAGACAACCAAGTCGCCGTCTGCGGAGCTAGAAACTCCCCCGCAGAAGAAGCTACAAATACAGGGTGGCAAAGCTCGCCTACGTCAGGAAAAGGCTCGCCGCCCTTTGATCGTGTATCAAGCCCGCAACCCACAACATGTTCCAGGCAGGTCCATTCAGCCAATTCGCACCCATCGCGATGGCATTGCCAAGCGCCATGCTGGATCTCGTGCCAGACCACCGTTAGAAAAAGCACGAGACTCACCTCAACAGCTGAGCAGGAAGGCTTGCCAGATTCCCGGGGCATTTGACAGCCCCCCACATGATTGACAAGGAGAAGAGTTGACAGAACCCCAGAGCCTCATTTAGCTAGCCAAAATCGGAGGGCCCGCTACCCTGAGTTCTCACAAACTATCCCCAATGATTATAGCCACCGCGAGTAGATACCTAAAAGCAGCGTGCTTGGGTAAGTAGTAAGCGAGCAAGCTCTATAAGTATATTATAATGTAATAATCTGGCGAGGTTAAAGGGAACGAAGCTGTTACCAATTGCAACACATTATAAAGACTGTTGTAGTATACCTATGTTTATTTAAGGCTGCCTAACCTATTTATAGGTACATAAGACTCTTTATTATAGCGGTTATTAGTTGGATTAAGATAAAATATAAAAAGGGCTAAGAGGTAGCCTAGGTTTATATTCCATTTGGGCAAACAGAGATGCCACACGTTATGCATTGGATGGTTACTACTTGTATTTTGAACACAGCTATTGAATCCTTTTAGCTAAGGGAAATAGACCATTAATTGCAGTGAGGCAAATTGTCAAATGTTGAACTTTAGTGTGCATGGTCACCCAGGAGTAGACAGGTGAGAGATAGTCTTTAAATCAAGCAGTCAAAGTTCCATTTCCGCCGTACTCTTAGGATAACCATTCGGTGATAAGCCGGATCTCCTAAAATTAATACAAAAGGATTGCGAAGGGAGAAACTGTTCTACAAGATGTATATTCGTAAATAAGTCAGGCTAAATTAATAAAACATGGAATAAATCAGTGTTCATAACATTAACAAAAACAGTTTGTAAATGAAATTTATTACCAAAAGATTTTAATGCCTCAAGACGCATAATTTAGGGAATCATAGAATCAGTAAGTCCCGGGAACTATTTCCCATTTTTGGCAAAAACTTCAGGTGGTGACAATGACGCATATAGGTTGATGGCGTACTTTGGCGCCAGTTAAGTTGATGTCACATGCAGGAGTAGTAGATCTTCAAGCAGAGATGGACGGCGAAATATACACGTTCGCTTTAATGCTTTGCGTGAATCGAATGCTTTCACCTCTTCGTACAAGATATTGGCGTTTTTTTTTTGCTCTATAAGCCACTGCCAGGTCTACTTCGGCCATATGTTTTTATCTTCGCCTCGCTGCAATGTCATGAATCTTACACGCACGGTTCTGAATTGTTGCTTCACATTATCTTCGCCTCTTTAACTAGAAGTCAAAGAGGGAATTAACAAAACAGCGTTAAGGTGCTTGTTCTCTTTCTACGTTTCAAATATGCCGCCGCCAATACATTTATAAGATGACACAATGAGTCGCGGCGGCGTGAAGATTTTTCGTGCTGAGAAGCCGCTATAAGGCAAACGAGGCTATTACCAAGCACATACGACCATAGGTAGTGGAAAGCTCGGGGTCCCGTCTGCTCCCCCATAGATAAGCCACTAACCGGCAGATTAGTAGTTAAGTGGGTGACCATTAGCGAACACCGGCTGTTGTATGTTTTTTTCTCTTTTTATGCTTTATCTCCCTTTTGATTCAGGGCTCATAAGCCAATCCACATGGTCTCCAAGCACATACGACCACATCCATTGGAAAGTACGGGGTCCCGTCTGCTCCCCCAGAGTCAAGCCAATGAGAGGCAGATTAGTAGTTGAGTGGGTGACCATCAGCGAACACCGGCTGTTGTATGTCTTTGTTTTTCTTTTTGCTTCATTTGTCTCAAGTGTCTTTCTTGCAAGTTGCCCCCGATGTCAGACAGGGGGGACCTGTCACTACCACTATTTTGCATAATAGAGCGGCGGCAAGAGTTTACGAAGGGGAAAACACACAAAAGCATTAAATAAAAAACAATAAACAAATCCAATTACACCGTTGTCGCTAAATAAGTCCCTACGCTAATTGAGATCTAAATGTCGTTGTGTTCTGCTTTAAGGTACCTCACATGGCTGAAGAGTGGGCCCGCGCAATGTATATAATCCTGGATTTACCAAGTGTAAGACTTTCCCTGTTGGCGTTGACTTCGCGCTCAATATCCTTAATGAGCGCGGAGATGTTTGCGATAAACTTGTCGTTTTTATCTTTCCTATATAAAGCCCATTTTATTCCTTCTACTCTCTTTGCTGCTTGGAATCTTTGTTTATCAAGAAATCCCATCATTCGAACTCGTATTGTTTCGGCTTCCTGCTGGGGCGGGTTGGTTGTCAAATAGCCAGCTTCTATCTTTGCGGCTTCTTGCTGAGCTTTGCGGAGCCTGTCTTGAATGGCGGGAATAATTTCGGCTATTGTTGGTTCCTGATGCCCTGACGTATGTGTTGAGCGCTCTATTGCGTTTGAGACCAAAATCTCATCGGTGCCGTTTGTGTCATGGATTATTCTCGAGACAGTCGCACAGCGGGAGAGGTGCGCTTTAAGTTGGAGCTGGTAGAATTCGAACTCGTCTTCAAACCCGCGTGCTCGTTGAATAATAGTAAGGAATTGAATCAAAAAGCGTATGCTACCAATTGTGCCTTCTACGGCATCCATGTTTGTATGAAAGATATTGGATCTATAAAATGCCGAAAGAATGTCATAGAATGATAAGAAATCTGCGTAACCTTATATATGGGTGGATTGGTGGCCTAGTCCGCGAGCTTTGACCGGAACTCATTTGGTGTAAATGTATGTACCTAAGTACTTGGCCGTATGGCGTCGGGCAGTGCAAAATGAAGGGGTGTTTGATTGGTGGGAGGGTGGCAAGAACGCGCAGGCACTGGAGACAGCAAAGTAGTTGGTCTGCGCTTTGGTTTCGCCTTAATGGGCACACGACGCTTTTCTTTATCAGATAATATACCAACTGTGTACTAGTCTACCATTACTGGCGATATCAGGTACTAGGTAGTATCTACAGGTAGGTAGTAAGTAATGCTTGACAGGTACCTATGTGCGTGTAATTCAAGGTCTTGTTGTATCTGAACATATGTGTGCCAAGACGGTTTGTATCTTACATCGTCCTTTCCAGCCGTCTCTAAACCCAGATGATACTTCATAGGAGCATGTCTCCACATCGGTTGTAATAAGATGACGACGGAATAAACTACTAACCAAATAACCAGGCTAGTATCTTCTGTTCTATTGCTTCCCACAGGCTGTTCTATTTCTTTGCCTTTAATGCGAAGCCACATTGCTAACCTGTCAGCCAGCATCTGCCTTTGATCCCTGACGGTCGACGGCCATCCTGGTTGAGGCCCAAGGGGAATTGCGCCGTCCTGATTCTCGTCAAGCGGGGGTCCATACTTATACCTTACCTTCACGTACATACCTACCTACCTGTTGTACGCCTGCTGGTCGTCGTAGACGCACCAAAGGTCTCGAGCCACGTCCACGGCTCTTCATTTCTCTTGAGCCCATTAAAGCGCCTCCCCACACCAAAACGGCTGGGTGCCCAAGGTTGCATCAACCTGTTACCATCTCGTGCACGACCTTACTCCATTGCTTCCGGCTCTGGACGTTCGCATTGGCTAACGGGACGTGTTTCCTCTCATTAATTAAGATACAATCCAATCATTTCATATCGATTGGTAGAAGCTAAGCATCACATTGCAGGCTTCCGGCCGATCATGATACCTAATTAGAGCCGCCATACATGTAATTTTTAAGCGAACTCCGTTCATCGGGGATGCACAAGCTGTGGGGAGCCCTTAATTTCTTGGACCGGTGTGTTGCCGTGCCTAGTGGCCGCCGGCGCCGGCGCGTCCAAAAAAATTTCCTAAAGAAGAAAAACAGATGAAGATGAAAAGGAAGAAGAGCAAGCAGAAAGCACCGGATAAGCAATTCAGATGTTTTATTATGAATACTGTAAAAATAAACCACGCTGTCAATGCTATGCCAAGCTTTCATGCTAGTTGATTATGAAATGCCATTGCGTTCCGCGTTATACATGATTAATGAAGTGGTTGGTGCAATGTGCATATATGATCCTGGTATCGCTCGCGACTTGGCGCTCCAGGTCGTTCATGAGCAGAGCGATATCTGCGATCAACTTGTTGCAGATGTCTCTCTTGTAAAAAACCCATTTCATTGCTTCAATTGTCTTTGCTGCTTGCACCTTCCGTTTATCAAGAAACCCCGTAACCCGAACTTGCATTGTTTTGAGGTTGAGTGTGGTGTTAGAATTGGCGTCTTGTAGCTGGAGGGCAGTTGTGGTAAGCCCGGCTTGAATCTCGGCAGCTTCGCGCTTGGCTTTGCGGAGGGCATCTCGAGTGTCGGAGAGCATCTCCATTATCGATCGTTCTCCTTCTTCTTGCGTAATTTCGAGGCCATCAATTGCAATTGTGGCTGAAAAATTCTTGGCACGCTCCATGCGCTGGATAAGTCTTAAACAGTGGTTGAGCTGCACTTGAAGGCGCTGCTGGTATCTTCTGAACTCTTGCTCAAATGCACGGGCTTGCTGGATGCGAATAAAGCATTGATGCATAATGTGAAAAATGCTTGATGGATTTCCAATAACATCCATTATTATAAGCGCTTTTTAAGTAATCAATGGAAGGGGAAATATTATTCTGGAGCTGCTAGAGAATGTAGAAATAAGATAGACAAGAAAATGGGGGAGAGGCAACATACAGCCTATTGTGAGTGGGCTCTGCTATAGATGAAGTTGAAAGCTCTTAATAATCTTAAACGGTCACGATTGATGGCCAGGTCCTATTCGCTGATCCGCGGCACCGTTAGAGACGGTTTGTGTAAAATTGTTTATGCAAATGAAACGGGGGCAGAAGAGAGAGCAGATGGCTATAAAGTACTGGGTAAGCTACTAGGTAAGTACATGTAGGTAGCGGTTAATCACAATTGTCGCTTACTTTGCGCAGGTTCCCCCACCCTTTAAAAATATATTACCTATTACAGTGCTGGTAAAAGCTTTGTGTTTTTCTTAGTGACTGTGATTGCCTTTGTTGCGTTTCAAAGTGCGAATTTTGGAATATGTAAACGCACAAGCCCATATATACCTAGTCTTTCAAAGCACGACTCTCCAATAAAACGGATACTCGCTCTATGAAATCTTGTGTCCAAGGGAATAGTTAAGTAGCATATGGTAACAAAATGTGCAATGAATTTCATGACTATGTTAGTACCTGAGACTAGCCCTGAGTATAAGATACTGGACATTATTGTGATATCCATGGATCATAGTTACTAGTTAATGGTGTTTCTTCTGATGGGGGACTTATGAAACCCTCAACTCCGCCTCTAAGCACATATAACAATAAGTAATGGAAAGCTCAGGGTCTTAGCAAAATCTTTTTTTTGAGTTTAAGCATTTCTGATTATAATATCCCTAGATTCCATTGTTAGAGCTGCATAATTCCTTATTAATAAAACAATCAACTAGCGCCTAGAACACACTACTAGTGTCAGTGGTCAAGTCACAAAGGAAGGAATCTTCCCGTTGAACCCGGATAAAGGCGTCTGACTTCCCTGCTAATACACTAGCTAGCTGGGGAAGACTGAACAAGTATAAAGAGAAGGAGCCCCAGGCCCTTTGTTCTAGGGAGGTCAGAGATAAATACAGTCCTTTGTGTAACCCTAGCTGCGTGGTCCGTGATAGTGACTATGCGCTGTCATCCTTGACTCTTTCACTCTTCCTTACCCCGCCATCTTCTGACAACTAGTAATTAAGATCATACGATTTACTACTGTGAAAATTTAGGGAGGATTAATTGGCTTCCTTTTTACACCTCTGCAGAGTCAATCCAAGGTGCTAATATACTCATAATCTGTCTACTTTGCTTGTTTCTCCCCTCACTTGTTTTCTTCTGGAAACTTGTTCTACGCGCAGGCTGGAGAGGCTCTCGAGACATTGAGTTCAAACACAACACAAATGATTGGACTCATGCAGGTGCGGGGAACCTCGAAAGCCGGGCTGTCTCACAGAACGTAGAATGACGACGGCTTTCCTCCCATGAATTTCCAAAACGACACTCACAATTTCTTTCTTTCTTGGCCCCAGAGGCCACATGAACTTCAAATAATTCTTGGAAGAGACGAGCCCCTACGGGCCGCCTCCGAGGCAAACAGGGTGACTACCGAATTGACATCTTCCTTTGCGACGCACTTGGCTCCCACTGTCCTGTTGCCCATAGTAGAATTATGTATCTAGATACAACGTGGATGCTTCATAGCAACATAAATATAACAATGGCATTCTACAACGGAGACGGAAACCCTCTGATGGCGACCTTGAATAATAGGTGCATGTATAAAGCGGTAGTATGGTTCCTGTTGGGTTATGAGGGCGTGGCGGCCGATATAATCAGGGCCACGCTACTAATAGATACTGCAATCGACGGACACGTAGTGGTCATGCGATAACTTGCAAATGCCAGTGCAGAAGTCGCCCAAAATACTTGCGGAAATTCATCGTTATAAATTGCCGTTGAATAAGAGTGGGAAAAAGCTTGACCGTCGGTCATATGTTTATATGAGATTTTACTATTTTTCAAAGCTATGTCGCTTCCTCAGCTTTCTTTGACCAAAGTCAGAACCCTTAGTCATAGCCTTTCTCCTCCACAATTGCTTGATCCATAACAACACTAACATTGGAATTATAGCATGGAATATGGCCCTAAACCCGGCATTCTCATTATCACTACTCTCCCAGAACCGGCACCGAGAGCAATGACTGTGTCCGTTGATGCTGGCTGTGAGAACGAAAAAGGTAGCGAAGGCCATGTAGCGGACACCCGAGGCCGGTATTCAGGCGGAAGCCACAATATACCATATCCTCCCCAGGTGATCCAACATCTGTCAGGGCTTAAGGCATAGCCAAAATAGTTTCTAATTGTCTTTGTAGTATCCTTGGTAGCACGTTGGTGTTGATATTGATCTTGAACCGGATTCGTATCTAGAGATATAACTTGGGCTGCCGCAGTAGCTTGACACACCATCTGTAATTGTATAGGGCCGATTTCGGTATGCAGGTATGAGGCCGTGCTGTCAAAAGATATCGTGTGTAGTACCGTGTTCACCTCAATCATTTGCAGTTCACTACCTGTTGTTGTGTCCCAGATCTTCAAAGTCTTGTCCTCTGATGCTGAGGCGAGATAGCGCCCATTAGCTGAGAAGGCAATTGATCTAATCCAACTGCTATGGCCCTTGAAGGTTTGATGTATTTTGCCGGTTGTTATATCCCAGATGCTTATAGTCATATTATCCGAGTCCATTGGAATATGAAGATCAGCCGGCCCTGAGGCAAGATAGCGACTATCAGCTGAGAAAACAATCAAGTTGAATGGAATTACATGGCCCACGAGCGTTTGCTGTCTTTTGCCTGTAGTTATATCCCAGACTTTTATCATATTGCGCAATCCCGAGGCAAGATATCGGTTATTTGCTGAAAAGGCGACTGACGTACCATATTCAAGATGAGTTTGATATGTTTGATGTTTTTTACCTTTTTTTATATCCCATACCTTTATAGTCATATCATCCGATGTTGAGGCGAGATAACGGTCATTAGCTGAGAAAGCAACTGATCTAACCCAATTGCCATGGCCCCTGAAGGTTTGATGGATTTTGCCAGTTGTTGTATCCCAGACTCTTACAATCTTATCTTTTGACCCTGAGGCAAGATAGCGGCCATCTGTTGAGAGGGTAATAGCCATAAAGTTGCCATAGCCTTCAAACATTTGCCCCTCTTGCTTTATTGTTAAATCCCAGATATTTATCGTATTATTATAAAGCCCCGAGGCAAGATAAGAGCCATCGTCTGAGACGGCAATCGAGCTAATATCACTTTGGTCTTTAAGTTTTCGCTGCTCTTTGCCTGTTGTAATATCCCAGATCTTTATAGTACTGTCAATTGCTGAGGCAAGATAGCGGCTCCCTGGTAAGAAAGCAATTGATTCAATGTAAAAGCTATTGCCTTTTAGAGTTTGCTGTTCTTTACCTGTTGTTATATCCCAAATCTTTATTGTTTCATCGCCTGATGCTGAAGCCAAATAGTGGCCATCTGCTGAGAAGGTAACTGATTTAACGTCGTCATTATGGCCTGTGAGTAACTGTCGCTCTTTGCCTTTTTTTATATCCCATATTTTGATAGTTTTATCTCTTGATCCAGAGGCGAGACAGCCATCTATTGAGAAGGCAAGTGACTCGACGTAATTCATGTGGCCTGCGAGTGTTTGCTGCTCTTTACCTGTTGTTATATCCCAGATCTTTATAGCTCCGTAATTTGATCCCGACGCAAGATAGCCATCTGTTGAGAAGGCAACTGATGTAACCCGCCCACCGTGGCCCGCGAGTGTTTGCTGCTCTCTGCCTGTTGTTATATCCCAGATTTTTATAGTCCCATCATCTGATCCTGAGGCGAGACAGCCATCAATTGAAAAGGCAATTGATTCAATGCCGCCATTATGGCCTCTAAGAGTTTGCCGCTCTTTGCCTGTTACTACATCCCAGATCTTTATAGTCCCATCATCTGATCCTGAGGCGAGACAGCTACCTGTTGAGAAGGCAACTGATGCGACCGAATCGCTATGGCCATCAAGTGTTTGTAAACAAGGGGTCCAATCATACTCCACCACAGGCTTGACTTTCAACCATTTAGGTTCTTCTTTGTAAAATGATCTCCGTATTAAGCTATTAGATGGAGCAAATATAAGCCCTGATGCATATACTTGGAGCGGATTATTTGCAATCACCGAATTGTTCTGCTGGATAAACCGCCGTGAGTCTTGTGTGAAATTCAATAACTGGTAGTCTGATGATTGGCGGCAATCTGGCGATTGGTGGCGGTCTGGTAATTGGCGGGTCGATGATTTCCCCTTTTCTGATCAGATATACTCTGAATCATTGCTATAATTGATACTCACTTTGAATAGATCCTTGATTTTCTTTACAGGGTGAAACCGCTGTATGTCTGGAGCAAGCTCTTGAACTTGGTTGTGTAGTGAGTTTTCCTGCTTTGATTAGCTTTATTCTCACTAAATATCAGGCTACTATTACTTACTTTTAGTAAAATCTCTAACCTTATCATTGAAAGGACCCCATCTTCTACACACTGTATAAGGCCCAAGGCCTCGAGCCAGTGTAAGAAGTGGTTTCGAAGGAACTGAAGAGCTATCTGAGACTCCTCGCCGTCTACTTTGAACTGATATTGGCCATTACTGTGCATATCACAGAAATGGTTGGCCCAATGCGTACAAGAATAATGTAAGGATTTCAAAGGATCGGGATCTGGCGGCTTGATTTTTTCAATTGAGAAACCAAGATGGTCTATGTCATACATATTCCGCTGTAATATGGAGGACATTGCTTTCAGCGATTGCGTGAAGATAATACCATGAACATAAGTTAGGCTTGGTGAAAAGAGAGTAGATGCAGCTTTGGTCAAATAGTCTTTTGCCGACTGGTGGATGATATAAACCTGTTCGTCTTTTATAGTAAGGAATGAGCCACAAAGTCCTATCGCTCTGTAGATGAGCTCGGCACCTGCAGCATCACCGTGTAAGGGCTCAGCATCATCGTGTAAGGGCTTAACAAGGCAGCCAAGTTCAGCTAGTGTAACAGGTCGATACACAAGTAGCACAATTGCAAGAATCTGATGACAAAATTTCGCATCGGCATCTTCCAGACGGAGTATTAGTTCGATCATCCTCTCATATACTGAGTTAAGTCCAGGCGGGAATTCTTTTAGCCTTTGAAGAGTGTTTTGTAGCGAGAATTTTTCCAAATTCTCACAAACTAGAGCGACCCATAGGAATGTATTATTAGATTGGGCAGACAAGTAGTTCTGGGTAGCTTTTTGTATTTCGGGGTTATAATTCTTCTTTTGTGCTAGCTGTTCAACCTTATACTTAATGTATATATTGACAGCTGCGGAGATGGACCATTCGTTAAGCTCTAGACATAGTCTTGTTTGCTTATTTGCAGAATTTAGATTCTCTTCAATTTCTGGCCAATTGCGACTCGATACTATCCATTTGACTTGAGAAGAGCCGGCAGACTTTGTGTGATTGATAATAAAGTTAAGCAGATTTGGTAGATCGGTTGTGCATTCGTCCAGTGCATCAATAATAATAATAATTTGCTTTAGGCTTATGTCGTGTAGAATATTTGAGAAGATTTCCGATAATGCAGTCCATGAATTGATGTCGTTAAAAAATGTCTCCCCTCCAAATTTATATTTTTCCAATACATGGCCGATAAGTTGTTTCCGTTGTTTTATCGCCAGATATATCAGTCCTCGTAGCACAGCGGTAGCGCTGTTGATGCGCGAGTCGGCGGCCTGACAGAAGAAATAGGAGACTAATGTCTCAGAATCATGTTGAGAGTTTAATTCGTCGATGATTCCACAGAGTAACATAGTCTTGCCCTTGCCGGGATCGCCTTTAATCCAAAGCAGGCGACTACCTTTGTCATGGCGCCATTGTTGGAAATCGCCATGTTCGAGGATCCAGCTGTATGAATCCTTCAATAAACCACCTTTTGTACTCTCGATGCGAATTTTATCATCGTAGGGGTCCGTTATCCGTAGGTCCGAGAGGCACTTCGCCGCCTCGTCTTCTTGACTCTTATTCCAGTGGTTATGAACAACATCGCCCTGGTAGATGCTGACGTTATCGCCAAAGCGGCTACCAATAATATCGCGCGACTGTGGCGGAGTCATTGAAAAGAGTTCAGACAATGACTCTATTGTTAACTATGTTTGTGCTGCTGTTGAAAGAAACGCAGTGACGGGCGATATCTGAGATGAAGGGATTGCCTACCTAGCTGGAGTAGCTATCCTAGATAAGGTAGTATGCGGTTCTACCCGAAGTTAGTACGGGCGGGGTGTTTCTTTTTGGGCGGATCTACTGGCCCTTCTCCCCTTGGCTTACGGGCTGAATTTCCCCCCTTCGCGTATATCACCGCCAACCAAGAGGTCCCATTGAGATTTCCAATCACAGACGTCCACGTCAGATGTGACATCATATCCCCTCAAGAGCTCACCGAAGGCCTTCATACAGCCAGTAGTGATTCAGTGCATCTGGCCAGTGCTGTTATCAATAGTTTCATGCGTGTGATGCTATTGGCATATGCGGGGTGGGTGCGGGTGCTCGTTACCGTGCGGAGCTCGTGGCTCACTCTGGTTCGTTGAAACAAAATCATATATGTACACAGGGACAACGATATCAGTACCTGTAGTTGCCCGTCACCTCTGATAAGACCAGATTGGTGCCTACATGTAGGTACGTGTATCCCCTTGAGTGCCGTATGGTTTAGCTCAAGTATCCAATCTTTGGGATAGTGGCCAGTTCAATCGTCGCAAAATTAAGATATATCGACTGCCCATTATGATTACCCAGCTTATGATGGAAGTCCCGCGATTTAGCCCGCTACAATGAGTGATATTGCTTTAGTAGGTAGGTAGTCGAGTGGTGGACAGGGACTGCAGAACAAATAAGTGCATATACACTCAAAGTATGAACACTTGTCACACCGAATGGCGATCACTCTTATATGCGTATATTTTTTGTCGTGAGTGTTCAAAATCTCTCCATTCCCTGCAATTCTGTCCCCCACTTGATAGTGTGGTGATTGAGTGGCTCTTTTTTGCTAGTCAATACATTTATCCGATGTAGCTTTTAAGCGTCAATATTAAGGATCATAGCATATCTCGATCGACCCTCGCTTCTCTCGTTCGCTCTAACTTGCCGGACATCGCTTCTCTGTTACCTCCCTCAACCTATTCAGCTATCTTCCACTGAGAAGCAAGAAATACTGGCTCATCTAGAAAGGGACGCGCCTCATTACTATTTCTGCCATTTTTGCTTCAAACTCCATCGATGGCGCAGGTCCTGCTTTTGGCATTTCAATTCAGAGATTCCACACTATCACCTGAAACACAGGAATACTTGCAGAGAAAAGTATCAAATCAAGCACAATGGGATGCCAACTTTGTTATATCCTCTTGCGCGGGTGATTATGAATCGGCATTTCTATGGGGCAGCACATGGCCCTCTACCAAATGTATTATCAACATCAATCAACGATTACGGGTATTGGGATGGAACGGCGGCAATCCAGATATCTTTTGGAGCATAGACCAGGTAGGTATGGTGAGGCACTTGGGAGCAAAGCAGATAGTATTCTCCTGCAACCTATAGGAGAATGGGCATACCTCTCTAACTAGCACAAAGACTTGATTGATAGAGGTAGGTAGATGAATCTTTTTCATGCACACCGTCTTTGTTGTTGCCTTCCATCATATTATCGCCAGATATCTTCATAAGTAATCACGATAACGATCCAGGATGGTTAATAATTGGCTACCATGAGATCACATGTAAGAAGGTGAGAACAAAAAGGGCTGTTTCGATATTTTAACCTTCAAATTTCTTTCCATCAAAAACCACAGAAGTATCATAATAAAAGAGAAAGTTAAACGTCAAAAGGATTGATTTACATTCAACTCCTGTTTACTCCATCGATTATCTTCTACTCGCGTTACTCCAGCAAGTATTGAGTACGTAGCCTAGAATACATGTATCTAGCAGAGGTAAGTCCGTCTCACGTTGCAGGCGAGGTTGGCCCCTGCAGAGTGGCAGTTGCTGTTGAAGGAGCCGTCATCATTATCCAGCCACAGGGGGCCGCCGCAGCCCTGCAACGTGTACTTGAACCCATTGGAGAGCCCGTTGGCGAGATGGACGTTGCACGGGTTCTCGCCCTGGTCGTTGATGCGAGTCCAGCGGCAGGGGTCGGTGCCATCAACCCACATCACTAGTAAGTAGACCGGAAGCGTTAGTTTCTGAAAGCTAATTGAAGATATGGCGATATTATGACTATGTACTATAGTAGGTGGGCGGAACATACCGTTGAAACCTGCGGCAGTTCCAATTGCGATAGTGGCCTCAGCACGCGTTGCAGATAAGGCCAGGGCCAGGACGGTGGGGATGAAGTCTCGTCTGAAAAGCATGGTGAAAGGTACAAGTTTTTGCTAAATAGCGAAGAGAGGGTTTGTCTGTTGAGTTGTTCGAGAGACTGAAGAATATTGGAAGCTGTTGATGAAAGGTTCAAGGTTAAGCAGAGGGTTGAACAACGTCTTTATATATCTAACTTCGTAGCAACACCTTTTTATTTTCGGTAACGGTTTTACAAACACCGACAAGGGATTTGCAATCAAACAAAAGGGGCTAAATACATGTAAGTAATAACAGCACCCATCATCAGACTATCCGCACAAATCACACTTTACTCATCTAGAATAGTGCTCTTATCCTCCTTAGGTACGAGTATTTATGCACATATTCATGTTGCAGTCCCTGTTCTATTCTTTTTCTTGCAAACCGCTTGGCCACCTTCACTGAACCGGAGTGGAGTGGAATAAGCAAGTGCCACTTTTCCCCCGAATAATTGGTATTCAAGCACCTACTTAAATAGGTAAGCATAACGGGCTCTGCCAGTCTATACTTATTGCAAGGTATATATCATTTTTTGAGTCAGGTTATGATGACTGCTTCTTAAAAGATGATACTATTTTACAAATCAGTCAATCGCAATAATCCACTCTATTAAACAGCCGGTTCAGTCACAGAAATTACCACAAATGCGGTCTGATCTTTGGCACCATATCTACAGTATGACAGAATGTAACGTAAAGGTACATTAGGACTAATAGTATACTAAATTATCCCGCCCCTTGTTCAACAAGCTTTGTTACTCGTATTGCTGACTTACTTTACCCTTAACTATTATTATAACGTCTATGTCAGATATTATGTTAGACTAAGCAGTACGGGCAGGTGGCTATTACAGAGAGCACATTCGGCCTAATACAAGGAATATGGAATTCGCTGACTGTAGCTGCTGAACACTATAAATGAAGGACAACGAATTAGGTTGTCTCGACGAGTATATAAGAAATTGTATGCTTACGCAATCCAACGCCCAATTGGCAAGGGTATCAGTCTTACATCCTGATCTTTCTGGCCCAGGACACACGTAGTTGATCTAATGGATCGACGCTCCTCCCTTCCTCAAAACCTTGGGGGCAGGTGTAATGGGACATAAAACTACGCAAGAACCAGTCTTCTTGTCTATTGAACCAACCGTTTCGATGCTATATCCTATTAATGAAACGACAATTGCTTCTTCAAGTACAAATATTCCAAGTCGATCTGTTATTAAGCCGTCGATAATAGGTTCATATTATTTTAACATCTGTTTCTAGAAATTGCTTTATCAACACAATAGTATCACAGGAATACGGCCCAAAATTTGAAAGTGCAGTCATCAAGCAGATACTTTTGTGATGGATAAAAACAAGCCCCGTCAGACCTCAACCTCAGCCCTCGCAGTCTGCTTGTTGCTAGCTAGCATAGCGTCTAGAAGAGCGTTGTACTCTTCATCTACCCTTTTTGACGCTTTCTGAAACTCAGCTTCAATCTTCTCTGTTTCTTTTTTATGCAAAAGCCGTGCCCCATTCTTTCTAGCGGCAAACAGCGCATTACACGCAAGCAAATCCAAGCCATAGGATTTGGAAAATAAGAGGGAGCGAATGAGAGGCTCCTTGGCATCCAAAATATTTCGCACCCTCTGCCAATATGTTCCGCGGAGGCTTCTAACATCCTTTTTAGCATCTTTAATCGTTTCGGCCAGTGCACGTTTTTGACGAGATAATGCCTTCTCTTTTGCTTCCACAGCTTCTCCCTTTTTCGTGATGTATTCTTCCACCATTCGAATTCTTTCCTGATGCGTCTCTAGCGCCATGACTTTCTTCATAGTCCGCGGAGGAACAAATATCTTGTCACTATGGCTGTTGCCATCATCGGCTTCTTCAGCCGTGCCATTGTGTTCTCTATACGGAGGTGGATCGGTTTCCTGCATAGCCAGCGTGTTTAGACGTGAGTGTATGCTTCCTGATGCCTGGAATTAATTGTCAGATAAAGACGGAAATTATAGTCCAAGATTGTAGACTTACTGTCTCCTCCTTGAAGGAAATCGAAATTTTCAAGTATGACAATTTGTTCAAGGATAAGCGATTCGATGAGTCTTAGAAAGAATAGAAGAGTAGAGTATGAAGCAAGAGATTTCAAACACTTATATGAGACATATTTACACATATCGGACCTTTTTGTTGTGAGTTTATGTTGGTGGCTGGTGAAAATACATTAATATGGGGCTTAATCTCGACCATAGGAAAAAATTTGCGGAGAGTTCAATACAATTGCTCGTATATCTATGAAAATGGATGCCTATATACCCCTCTCATGACTTGAAAAAGCCGTGGGGAAACTCAAGATGCCGGCCACTGCTCGACAATTCCCCAGCCGCGAACGCTTTGTCCCTTCCAGGTTCCCTTGTAGAGCGTGAAAGAATCGCAAAATGCAAACGATGGCCCAAAGCTAGCCTCCCCAAATTTCCGATTGGTGACGTCGGGAGCTACAGCAGTGATCACGCTATTGTATTCATCTAAAAAGGAGACTTCAAAGGACCCGTACCAGGTGCGGTTCGTAGTCGGTGATACCCACGCATCTTTCGGCTTGATATCAGGGTTTACGCTAACCACTTCCTGTTCTCCATTGGGATACAAGACCGTGGCGAAGGCTTTCAAGGCGTCGCCTTGTTCTGTGGGGATTATCCACGTTGAGATGCGGACCCCGTTTTCGAGCTGGATTGGGAACCAGTGCCACCCTTGCGTTGGGTTCTTTTCGCCCCACTGACGATCGTACCATGTCGTTGAGTGCTTGGGATCGATAGTGTGCCTTGTTCCATTGATGATAAACGTTCCTGTGGTATAGGCAGCTGAACTGGACCATTGATGGTTGAAAACTGAGCCCCAATAGAGGCTTCCACTGCCACCATTGAATAAAAGAGAGCCTCGAGGCTGAAATGTCGTGTTGAGGCTAAATTTGCTCTCAGTATAGTTTGCGATGACGTTGATGGCAGATATATTATCATCTGCTAAGCTGTGCAGCTCGTACTGATCGCCAAACTGGATTCTGAGTTTATCTTGCCCAAAGGTGGTAAGCTTTCCGGCGATGTATGACGAGCTTGAGCCACCAGACTCCAGTGAGTAAATCAGGCAACCGTTGGCTGAGCCTCCATCTGTTGCATTATCGGGGCCTCCATTGACGACATTCGCGAATGTAATTAAGACGAAATGAAGATTGTTGGTGGTTGTGATCCAGTGCCCAACCCAGTGCGAGTTGAAGCCGGCTGGTGATTGGACGCGGATGGCTTGGTTCAGAGAAACGTCCAATGTGGGTCCTGATGTCTGAAGAATGTTAGATGATTTTGTCAGACGCAATGGGTATTAGTGAAAGATGGTTGCTTACCACGTATGGGTTTTGCATTGACGGTTGGTTTGATGCTGGAGCGAGCCAGAGTTCGCGTTTTGACCGATGAGTCTGAGTGCCAGTGACCAAATGACACGAGCTTAGAGCCCAAAGATAAAAGAGGGGTTTAAGAAGCATTTTTGAGCTTAAAATGTAACCGTTCACCAAGTTAGTAAGCCTTCGTTGTTGATAGGATTATAGAATCCAATATCATCTAGAGGTGAAAGTCTTTATATCTGTTTGCCAACCTGAAAGGGGAATGCCATAAAGGGAATGACATTATTCTGGGGATATCCTAATCTGGCAATACACGGAAGCATAGGGACTGTGAACGTCGAAAGTGGATCCCGAACTTCGGGGATAACTGGGGTCTTGACGGAGTAAAATTCCAGGCCGTGTCCGTTGACTATATCTCGTGAGTTGTAGTTTGAGACCGGAGTTAAGACGGCATCTCCGTTGCTTGATTGCATGCTCCTATGCCTTACTTCTCCTATTGTATGATCTTATAAAGCTTCTAAAGTCTCCCCGTTGAGCTGAGATCGCTTATCTCGCTTAAGCAACTGTTGACCGATGATCTTTCATCAGGAGGATCTGCTTCATATGGCATGAATGCCGATATCCACCATGTTTCAACTTTTAATCATGATTGCGTCATCTATTCACACCGCCTCGTCCCGCGCCCGGATAGATAATCCTTGATATATGTCTGTATTCTCAAGGCGGCGTCCACAGGTGTCAAGTCCGTTGTGTCGATGTTATATGATTCATACGGACTGTTTTCGAATCGAAACATTTTGCACCTTGATAGAGCGTCTCTTAACATATCGGCGTCAGTCAGCTTTGTCGTGGTTCCCTGAACGCGTTCGGAACTAGTGGCCCTTTTAATGTTGACCTCTATCTCGCAAGATAGATAGATGGTAATAAATGGTCGCTTAGCTTTCCGAGCGGCTTGTAGATACTCTTGCGCTGTAGCTTGGCCTAGTTCATCGTTTGATTGGCAATCTTGCCAGTATCGCATTAGCTGTGCGAACGCTATGTATGGTCATTCTGGCTTACCTGTGAAGACGATTGTTTTTGATATAAGACTTGGTTCAAGTACGTATTTGTCAAATGCGCGTTCGCGTTCACGTCTCCGCTCTATTTGGTACTGAGGATGGTCTCGAGAGAACCGTGCTGCTACTGGGTCTATCAGCTGATGGTTGTCGATAAGAATGCTTGACTGATCGAGGCGAACGAGTTCTCTGGCGACGGTTAATTTCCCCGTTCCTGGGAATGCGTTGATCCAAACAACAGGCGCTGCCATAGTGACATGCAATATGAAGCTGTGCGGCGTTATTGATCAGCTATAGAAATCTGTTGTTTGGAAGAAAAGATGGAGCATTTTTATTACACAGGGAAAATTAAAAGGTTATATAAAGTTTTTGAAATTGGTTTGTCTCAGCTAAGAAAAAGAAAAGTTTATTCGGAGCATTGTGTCCATGCAGTCACTCTTAATCTCCTTTATCGGCTTATTTCGTCAGCCAGCGGGTAACAATGACTCACTAGGTACCGCTACGATTCAATAGGGAGATGTAAGATGACTCTACAGATGTTCAAAATGGAGAGAATAATGAAATGAGAAATACCGTGCATGGAAAAAAGAACTGTAATATAGGAAATTGCCTAGGATAGAATTCGGGTGAGCATAAGAGTAGCCGCATCCAAAAGTGGCTGGTCGTATCGCTGGGTCTGAGCGAAGTGGTCCTGGATAGCGTCGAGCTTCCCCGGATCTGGAGCCGCTTTGTGTCCCCGGCATTCCACAAGTTCAGGGTTGTCTCGGAGGGGATCTAGCCCGTCCATCTTATAAAGGTCTTCATTATAAGCTTCGTTCACTCAAGCCGACGGTGTCTCGGTCCGGGTTGTCCACGAAAGCCACGCTCGTCTCCTGCCGAAGCTCAACCAGACGACTCAGGTACGATGCCACCAAATTGTCGCCCCTCAACCGCCTGTGATCTCCATCGTCGACTTCAGATTGCGTATACTCGCTGGGCTCAGCCTCGTCTAGAGTTGGAATCAACCTGAGGGCGAGGTCCTTGATGTCTGCTGCGATGTGTTCATACAGCTGACGTCGGATCTCGTCGGGGCTACTGTTCAAAATTACCGGCTCTAGGACGCTGGGAACGCGCTTGCAGATGGGGCAACAGTACTCGTCACGGAAGAGGAGCTTCTGCTTCTCGCGCGAGAGAGTGTCGAGTTGCCGATCGGTCGGGGGTTCCTGGCCCTCGTGGTTCGCCGGGTCTTTCATATGCCGCACGAAGCTGTCGTAGTCATCAAATTGGATTGCGGGTTTGTGGTCGATGTCGCAGTACCAGATGCTCATGTGTATCGAACGGTTCCACTGTTCCGAGTGGAACATTTCCATGTGGTTCATCCAGTCCTTCATGTGGACAAAGAACAGCATGGGAGACGTGCAATCCTCAGAGAGACAGACGTAGGGTTCCGTGTCATCGTCCATGTGATGTTTGGATTCCTCTAGGCTATGCCTAGTGCCGAAATTTTCCTCATGCCGCATCCTCTGGAGAAGCTTGCTACGGCGTATGGCCAGAGATGCCCCGAGTTGATCGCACAGAGAGCGCCGAGCATCTCTGAAGTAATAACGGACGAGGATACAGGCCTGCTCGTGGAAATAGCTGTCATCGTTCTGATGGAAACTAGATGCGAGGTTGTACTTCAGACTGCGTATCCAAATCCTGCGGATGTCAGCCGCTATGAGGTGAAGTCTATCTAGAGCACATTGGATCCCATCTCTGGCTTCGTCTTCACACTCATCCGTGTCGCTGTCGTTGCTGCTACTGCCGCCTAGGGCATCCAGCTTAACACTGTTGGCTTTACCAACTGGAAATTCGTTGTTAGCGCAAAATAGAAGGAACAGAAGTAGTAAAAACAATGGGTTAATATATATGTAGCTGCATTGCGGACGTAGACTTAAGCCACTGGATATTCCTGGCGAGCATCTGGAGCAGCTCAGTGACCATCTCCTTTTCTTTGCGGTCGAAGAACTGGCGCGTATCGAGAAGTCTGCTGATGTTGGCCCCCAGAGCGGTGTAGTCAACCCAGAGGTTGAAGCTCCTTTCCATCTCGCTAGTGCTTAGTTTTGAGCTACCAGTTTGAATACCAAAAGCCATCTTCTCATCTTCTTGCCCCCCACCCCCCGCCCCCCTTTCAGCTTTGATGATATCCATCTCGCCATGATCCAGCTTGGATCGCTCAGCTAGTGACTTAAAGAGTGTCATACGTCAATAACAATGTCGTAATTGTCGTTCACGCCATTTTGTTCCAGCTCATCTGACGAAGCCATGGTCGAAACTTGTTGCGATCACCAAGCTCTTTAAATACTAATTAGTATGATGTTCTATCGAAATCGGAGCCAGCCAGGTCGTCGTGAATATGTATCTACATGTTCTTTGTCAATTCAAGTAGAAACAAAGGCTTTCCAGAATAGGTTAGGACGCAGCTTGTCCTTTGTCTTGCTGCTGTCGAGTCGAATGATGGGAAATGTACCTCAAGAACTACCAGACAAAGGCTTTCCCTGCGGTGAAACCCCTGGAGCCTGGTAGAGCACAGTGAAAGTGATTTGTGGCTCTCCACCCGCTGTACGAGACTCTTGGTCGGGCGCGACGGTTTTAGATTGGATAAATCTGTCAGACACTAAGATCCATAGAGAATACATGTACGACATCGCTTGGAGCACAATGGTCACAAATGAGTAGAGATGGTGTATTCAGTCTTGATCCTTTGTTAACCAATGACTAAACACACTATCTGAATCTGTATTGAATTGCGCTCTCATATTCAGTCGTCCTTTTTGGATCGGTTACAACGCTTCTATTACATGGCTTTATTGCGAATTTGAATCATGTTGACAGCAGCATCAACAATAGATTCTTCAAACGAGCGATACTTTAACCCGAGAATTCTCTTTGACTTTGAGTTATCGACCTCGTATACCTCTGGCGATGGGTAATTTTGCCCCGGCTTCCCAACAGGGATCAACTTTTTATCCTCTTTGGCAATACGGGGAGACGCATGTAGAACGTCAGCCGTTTTCTGGTAACTGTAACGCTCACTAACAATAAAGAAGCGCTCATTTCCAGCTTCAGGAATCTCCAGAGCACGGACGTGAGCATCAGCAAGATCTCGTACGTCAACGAACGCCCAGCAAGCTGTGTCGGGAACATCATCGAGCTCGCCAGATAGGAATCGATTAATATCCCAAGTGCTGGTATTCATTGTCGACAAAGACAAGGCGTGGGCTGTAGGACCAAAGACCATGGGAGGGCATAAGACAGTGAGGTCAAAATGAGGCTTTTGCTCGTCAACGAATTTCCAAGCAGCCTTCTCCGCCAGAGCTTTGGAAGTGCAGTAAGCCACCGGCGGATCAGCAGTCTTAGCATGATCATAAGTGATTTCGTTCCAATCCGACTCGTTATATGCGTGACCTGGCCAAAGGCCCTTGGAGAAATCGACCATTGCAGCAGAAGATGAGGTGACGACAACTCGTTTGGCTCGAGGCGCATGTGTAGCAACCGACTTTAGTAGGCTCTTGGTTCCTTCAATTGCCGGAATCAATAAGTCGGCCTCATTGTCTCTAATGTTGAATGTAAATGGACTAGCAATATGCAGAGCCTGGTTCAATATTATTAGTAGCTACTTGTGTAACACGCTTCATGGAAGTCCTTACCCCGTCGATACCCCTGACTGCCTCGTCAAAGGCGTTTTTTACGCTCAAGTCGGGAACAACTACCGCAGAAAACCTATCCGAGTAGGAAGAGTAAGTTTTTCGAACTTTCTCAGCCGAAGCTTCGGATCGAACGGTTCCCCGGACTTGGTAACCCCCTTCCAGAAGAGCAATAATAGTATGTGCAGCAATGAAGCCATTCGCACCGGTAACTAAAATCAATCTTCCTATCGATCCCATGATTGTGTATTTATTCAAATCAAAGATGTAATATAGAGACAATAGAAGCGACTTTGGGAGTGATTGGCAATCACCTAGTTGCGGATGTAGATGTGACGCGGACGGTCTTGAAGGTAACCCCTTTATGTTTTCCAGTCCAGTAAGATCATCCCCAGCTGTCAAACGACAAACCAAGGCTGTTTCTGATCCGAATCTGAAGTAAGTGGCATCGAAATCAGTAAATATGGCGTCATTGCGCATCTCTGTAGTCTCGACGTTCGGTACTTTTCCGATGCTAGACTGTAAACTACGCATGTATGGTGCGCCTGCAGCCGCACGCCCGCATGGCTGTCCTTGATCCATAACTGATCTCCATCGCCCTTTCAAAGGACATCCACTCATAAACGCTACTTCTCCACTAACATGTGATATTCACCTGGCATGGGTAAGTACTTGAAGCCATGAATCTCTAGTTTTGAGGGGAAGCCCACCCGCAACGTTCTATCTCGTTTCCACAGCGCAAATTAGATCCCAAGGTTTCCAAATTTCTAGGCATTTGCTCATTTCCTCTGTCGTTAACGTACTCAAGAGCCGCAAATGCTCCTTAGAACAGGCAATCACATGTAAGAAGCCTCATAGTTCCCACGTAAATCTGTTCTGTAAGCTCCAGCATCTCGCCAAAGCGAACTATATCTGCTGACATCCTGAGAAATGCATGAATTGCTAACACTTGCACCTCTGTTTCTTCTACACTTTCTACAAGTCGAGGGGTTTTTTTTTCGCATGGCTATTCGTTTAAAGACGAAAGGATGATATGACCTTTATACGAAACAATAGAAAAGAGACCAGGCGGCTTTTGGAGCCATCTATATGCTTGTGACTAACCGTTAAACAATCCACCGATCGAAATTACAACTTAGCCATGATAAAGTCGGGCTATACCTACCTTATATACATCCTTGTATCTCTTTGTTCTATGGCTGCGGCCAAAACGCCCCAGCAAATGTATCTTCCCAACCAAATTCGGATATAAACTGACATAACGTCACCGGGTGTAATATCAAGTCCTGAAGTTTTAGAGTATAAACTACGAAGCCGTGATTTCTGAAGAAGAATCTTTTCAAGCGCCTTCGTATGACTGCAATTTTGTGCCCAGTATTCTCGTGATTATGCCCTACACGATCCCAAGCACTCACCACCTCCGACTCAAGAGGGTGAGGCCATGAACTCGATATAGTGATTGTGGGCATTCCTTTTAGGTTACGACAATACTGGAAGACGAACACGCTCATAATTCTTTGGCTGAACATCTCCATTGTCTGTAATTTGGGCATCTCCAGAGCAGCACCTGCTGCAGCTCGTAGGAGATTGTTGATGGACTTACTATCCGCAGCAACATCGAGCAGCGACGAAGTGAGTGCTATTGACACTAAATTCGGCCATGTAGGCCTGTAGATTGATGGAGGAATTCTTTGCTCTCCGTTGATGCGCTTGAATACTTGAGCGAGCTTTCGTTCGAAATCTGGTGATCTGCGGGGCTTGCCCAAGGCACGGCGTTGGGATGATGATAGATGAGATAGGAGAGCTCTTTGCACCCCGCTCCGTGAGATATCGGCAGACTTTGGCGCATGGCCAGGCCAGAAATCCCGAAAAAAATCTTTTGCATCTGCTAGAAAGGCGATTGACAGTTGCTCGAACAAGTGGCTCTCATCTGCCAATGTCCATCCCAAGGATGGCATAATCTTGTATGGATTATACCCATTTGTGCCAACACCCTGGTGATCCCCGTATATAGAAAGGCGCTTGAGGGAACCAACCTGGCGTAAGAACACATCGAATCCGCGTTGGAAATCTACACACGGTGAGTAATTGTGAATACATTCGGTTACATCCGACGCTTACTCTTATCGTGACATGGATAATCGTGAATCCAAGGCTCTAGTACTATGCTCTCCAGACCATGTAAGCTCTCGAAAATGCTGAGCAATGTATCAGGGTGGAAACTTCGAGGATAGCGTCGGCGGTGAAGCAATGCTTTGACAACTGAAACGTTTGGCAGCCTTCCATTTGCCTTTGGAATATCGAGCTTTCTTTAATCAAGTTTAAGAAGACTTCCAAACAGGCGGCAACTTCCCGGTGTGTGACCGATATACGGCGTCTCAAAAGTCCGATGAGAGGTATTATTCTCTGGGGTTTGATCTTCCAGGAGATCGTCCGGTGGTCCAGCTTTTACGGAATCGTCTACTATGCAAGTTTCATCGTATTTGTGGGGATAATCATCTTTACCAAGGGGATATCTGGAATAATGCTCCGAGTCACTCGGCGAATAAGCGCTGAGCTCCAAGACCAGTCCTCCGTTAGAGACACCATACTGTCCGGTTTTCTTCCAGTTACTAAGGACCTCGAGTAGTCTATATAGAGCTACTGTAAAAGTTTGGTTGTTATTTAAGATCTCAAATGGCCTCTCGGGCCATTCACAAGCGGGACAGAGGTATGGAGCAAGTTCAACTCGTAGCCAAACGTGCTTGAGCATTCCCCTCCGGTGGTGGCGAACGATTCGACCAAATTCTGGGATACATGACTGCTTGAGAATTAAGCGTCGAAAATTGAACCTCTCAAAGTATAGCTGCCATTCTTTCGAAACGGCTGCATAGTTGCTCTTAGTGCCGCTATCGCTATGAGATTGGAGCAACTTTAGAATTATAGTATGGATTTCGATTGGTAGGCTGTGCCATGTTGCCATGATGATCGGCTTCAAAAGAGAGAGAAGGCGTCTTCAAGTTGAAATAACATGATTTGAAGGGTGAATTGAGTGAACAATGTCATAATAAGCTTGCATAGAATTTATATTAATGACACGGAGTGACTAGCCAGCTTTACTCTATAGAGACAAGTTGCCCAAATACTCAACATTCGGCGCCTTTATTTCAATGTTGGGTAGTAGAATAATGGCAGCTTGTGCCTTGGACACGAACAAAAACTTTACATGCGACGAGCCCCGTTTCCTTTGTTCAAAAGGTTCCTGTGGCTTTTGACCTGAGCAGCCCCTCAAGCTATCCCTGGTTTGGGCTTGTGAGCAAAGTGAAGTGGCACTAGATGACGAATCAGTAATCCGCCAATTCCTTGTGTGGATGCCCCTCATTTTCATGTTGATGTGAATATTTCCAGGGATTCAGATTGTTGCCTACGATCGGGCTTGAGTGTGCCCTGACTTGCTATGATGCGTTCCCAAGTGCAGTGGCATCGAAAGATATCAAATGAAAAACCCATTGAATGACCCATATCAATATTCGCGAGCTGTATTGATGAGCTAAGAGAGTATCCATCTCTTTACGGATTGAATGTCTTACTCTGCGTCAGTTTTGGCCTTACCAGCCGTAAACTACTCAACGATCGTGTAATGAGTTTTAAGAATGTTCATCCGGAACATGGACCTTCTGATTCAAGTACGCCAAGACTGTTGCAAAATATAATCTGCCAAGCAAAGACACTTGGCAAGGCTGAACGATCCACTGCCGGCAGACAAGGATAAAGTAGACCGCTGTTGGAACAATTCTCCGAGCCTGTTTCGGCAGTTGTTTTTCTTGGTACCTTGTAAAAGTATCATTAGGTAATATGACTTTTAATTAGGCAGACTTATATCTCATTGCTACGTGCTTACGGGCTTGCAATGGATACTCTTCTATGGCGGTTTAAAGAAGATCGCATGTGATTTCTTCTCATCACAGCGTTGGAGATTCAGTTGGTCATTTTGAAATCTGATATATACTTTGAAATAGGGCTGTGTATTCCCCACGCGGCTTGATCTAGGGAATATGCGCCGGCTTAGTCGGGGTGAGTGGCTCAAACTTGAGAGAAATGCCATGTAAAAAGTGGCAAAGCAGCCTCAAATAAGGCTGAATGAACTCTGTTTCAGCTGGGCTTCTAGATGAAGACAAGTTGTGGTAGTGTCACCCGTAGAAATAAACAGGTGAATACATGTGGCATAGTAAAGCAATTGGTCGTTCCAAGTACGGAACTACTGGAAGAGCTATCCCTGCCGTGTAGCCGTACTCATCTTGAAGGGCAATCTTGGCAGCGATTTCATAGTTTCGCCAAATGAATTGGAGGTTTAATTTGTGCGCGAACGATGATTGATGACGGCAATGCCTTGTTGCTAGTGTTCATTAGGAAAAGGCTCATCTTGACGTGAAGGTTATAGAGTGGGACAAGCGATCTTCAACCACAAACTTCTTTGATCCTTTCTCGATGCCTCAGGAGGGCTGGAACAAAGAGGTGTCTTTCTGAAACAATTGGATACCTTGGCAGTATTAACCGGTGGGAGGAACTTGATGTCTGCTGAATCCATTGCGCCAAGCTGAGTGCGCCGCCATTTGGCTCTATATTCCTACTGAGACTAAACATATGGCGACTGCGTCGAGTAAATTGTTTGGCGCGTTGACAGCCACAGAATCGGGCCATCGGCAGGGTTCTAAGTTAGGCTACAAGAGATCGTTAGACTTTGTTTTAGTCTTGAATCAAGATCATTCTTGAACACGAATCAGCCCATGCGGGGTGGATTATACCCTTTTCGTGGCACAAGACCCTTCACATAATGAAGCTTAAACTGATGGCGCGGATCATTGAACATGCCGGGCAAATACTTGAAATTTGTACCACAGAGGCGGTTTATACGATGTATTAATCGCTGGCGTTGCCAATGTACTTGCGCCTCTAGAGAGACACAGCCACTTACAGGTAGACAGTCTGCCATGTACACAATTGTCCGAAACTATCGACATCCGATCAAATACTACCTATTTGTAGAGCACATGCCAGCAAAAATCAGTCGTTGCAGGCTGACGCCGTTTATTAGGTGGCTTAGGCTGGTTGAGCAAAAAGGCTACCGATGGCTGAATGTAATCGGACACAAATCGATGTAACAAAATTATTGGATCTTGAACGCCGGCATAGCGGTGTGTTTAATCTCATGACGAGGTGGTGAGATCAGGAGGTCGGGCCCACGGATATCTCCTCTCCAGACAGACGAGTGGATGGGGGCCAGGCATCAATCTGGCGGGAAGGTCGGACACTCCTTAGCCCAAGCATTCCGAGCGACACATGGGCTTGGAGATAGTTGCATCTAGTCCAACCAGACTGATGACTAAATTGGAGACGCTTTCAGCTATATAATAAAATGAATGAAACGAGAAAGAAACCGTAGCAATTCCCTCTATTCAAGCTATTTCATTGTCACAAATGAAGTAAGTCGCTGTTGTTCCGCTTAATCTATTCGCTCAACACAAGGAACTATCTACATCATGGCTCAATTCGCCGGCCTTCTCCTGGTTCTCCTATCCGCCTTTGCGTCTCTTATACAGGCACAGGCGCAAGCAAAACCGTCGCCGTCGCCTAAAACCCCACCTTCTTGCTCCATGAAGGATATCCGTCAGATGGACGTGTCAAAGTGTGCCTGCGAGCCTCATCACAAAGACACGTGCCATAAACTTGGATGTACAGCCTGCTTTGGCAACGCCGATATCAAATCACGATATACCAAGAGCCCCCAGTGCGCTGTCGGATGTACCGATGCCGACAAGGAATGTACGGGATGCGGCTTATGGTTTTCTACGCTTTGTACCTGTCTCAGATATGATGATTGCAACAAGACGGCACCGTATTCGAACCCACCTGCAAACCAGGCGATATTCGTTTTGACCAACAGTGACGAGAAACTCGTGACTACCACGGACGTGCTTCCGGGAATCTTGGAGATGGCCAACAACCCTGCCCGATACGAGGTAGGCTGGAAGCTTGCTCAGGAGAATTACGATCGTGGCACCCATGCACTGGCATTGAACTCTGTTCGGTCAAGAACGCACGAGCAATTTCACATTCATGTTTGCGAGAAGCCAGATGTGAAATCGAAAGAACCCAGAATCATGGAGATTCTCGACCAAATCCCCAAGAAGGATCATAATTACAGCAAGCACCTGAAGCCAGTTGCAAAACATGATGATCTCTACTGCAGGACGATCGAGGCAGGCCACCCTGATGTGTTCTACGACTTTATACAGGGCATCAAAGAGGTTTTGGACGATAAGGCGTTGAATGTCAATGGCAAGATCTGCCACGATTTTGCGGGAGCAGGTATCATCCGAGATAGCCATCACAATATGTGGGCTTGTGTTACTGGCAACCGTGAGGGCCCGTTGGCCAGGTTCTGCAAGGGCTAGTAACAAGAGTAAGTAAGTGGAATGGAGTTGAGATTGGCACTTGGGGGTTATATTGGACACTGCATAGTACATATGGTTCGCTCTTGACAACTGTCATCATACTTACACATGTACATTTACCACTCTTTCTTTGGACTCGAATATTGTAATGAATATCCTCCTGCCTTTTACAAACTCAGGGTCCTGTGCGGCCATCTCCACATTCCCGGGGTATGTAGTGAGATGCTAAACATTACAAGGGCCTCACCTCCACTTATTACGAGCACGATGTGAATCAGTGAAACATGTCAAGAGATCTGCGTCGTCTAAGTGCACGTGGAGGAGGGGTATGTCTATCACTTTTTATTTTTGATTTCATGTGAAGCCTCGTATTACACGTCGAATATCAGGCATCGTCGGATGTCCTCGTCGATTCATGAAGATGATGTGTTTCATTGATTCTGACGTTGACTCCACAGTGCATTATGCGCTTATTCTCATTACTCAATCGGAAATTGAAGAAGAGACAAGACAAAATAATACATGTAGTCATTTTGTTGTACAAGTAAGCCCGTGTAAGTTCCGAGACCGCTGCTCATGAGACCTCAAGGACAGGAACCATTACAGCCGCCCCACGTCAGCCCGAAGCAGTTGAATCCGGCAATTTGAGGTCGAGAAACAATTGACCCCAGAATCCACAGATCTTGGCGTCTCTCCACACGTCGCTGCTTTATTCTTGCGCCTCAGCTGGAGTACGAGAATCGCATCTGATCTTTTCGCATCCAACGGGCGCCTTGCCCCGCTTCGGCTAGTCTCACGGAGAGCATCTCCGGCGCTATGATTGTTTTTATCTCCCCGATTCTCTTCCATGTTTGCTCACTAGCAACGGCGTTATTGTTGTTGATTACAGTACAAGTCATACTTTCGGTCGAAATCAACACCCGCGTCGACGGTATTTGAGGCTGTTGTTGGTCCGTCTGTGCGCCTCTTTAATTCCCGATTGCCTGCGTGGATTAGGAAGTCGTCTAGAAGCACCGCCTAACCTTGGCTGAGCCATTTTGCTCATCCCGTTGCATCCATCCGCTATCAGACAGATACGCGTAGCTGACGACCATCGTGTCATTGTGAGAAGTCATAGTGTTAAACAACGACACAATGGCTACAAACTCGGGCAGCAAGAGCCATCGCTTGCCAGCTGATGAGCTGGAACTGATACGCAAGTATATCCACGGATGCCACATCTTGCACTACTACAATGTGGTGGACGCGTATGGCCATCTGTCGGTGCGCTTGAGTGAGTCGGTGTTTATGATGTCGCGTTATATGGCACCCGCACTTGTGTCTTCAACAGACGACATGGTGCTGTATAACGTCGAGACTGGCGAAGCACTTCAGAAAGATGCGCCTAGAGGTTTGTCTTCCAAGACGCCAAGCAGACACCGATGAATTTTACTGATTGGGAAATAATCACAGGCTTCTCAGAGCGGTTCATCCACTCTGAAATCTACAAGGCATACCCCAAGGTCCAGTCAGTCGTGCACTCTCACTCACTCGAAGTCGTCCCATTCTCCATCTCGTCAACGCCTCTGCGGGCTTGCTTCCACATGGCCGGCTTCCTAGGCACGTCGGTTCCTGTCTGGGACGCCGCAACGGTGTATCGTGAGGATCCGTCGGCGAGTCAGGACATGCTTGTCCGCAGCACAGGGGCCGGAGCATCCCTGGCCAAGGCGTTGGGTCCTGCTGATGGCGAAGGATTGCCCAAGTATCCAGTTGCGCTAATGCGTGGCCACGGATTCGTGGCGACGGCCAACAACATCGAGATGGCCATCAGCAAGAGCATCTACACGACGCAGAACGCGCAGATCCAGCGAGCGGCCGCGGGACTCTCGGGAGGCATGGAGGATGTGCGCTTCTTTAACGAGCGCGAGGCTCACGATGCGGGCATGACGGCGATTGCGGGAGCAGCGAAGCCGTGGCCGCTGTGGGTGGCGGAGGTGAAGGGGCACTCGCTGTATAAGAACTCTGTGTGAATTGATGATGGATGATGATTGTGAGTACATACTACCTGTGTAGGTATGTACTCGTATGTATGTTATGTAGTACAAGTCATGTATGCAGCATGTGATTTTGGTTGTTGGTTGGACGTACATGTACAAGCAGAGAGTAATGAATTTGCAGAAATTTCCATGCAACGTCAAAGATGCTGTTGGGTTGTAAAATGCAACGTGAATACGAATTTCTACGACGCTGTCAGGCCCCCCTGCATGGCATTTGCATGGCATTGCATGGCTGTTGTTAATGCATGTGTCTCGTCCCCTGTTTCATCTTCCTTCGGTAGATGCGGCTCGATGGCCTCGGCTTGGCGTAATCCACGCCCGCTAAGCCGATCTCTGCTGCCTGTGCAGTAGCCTGTATGTACTGCAGCCTGTCTTTTACAGCAGCCTGTACAGTTAGCCCCCAGAAGGCTGAACGCTAAATTGCCACTGAAGATGCATCGAGCTAGCGCTGGACGAGTGCACTGTAGCGTCCAGTCCTCCCGCTAGCAAAGCCCAAAAGGGTGCCAAATCCCCGCACGGCTCGACTTAGGGCGGCGTGGGGATGCTCGATGTCCCACCGCCAAGCACCGCCAAGCACCGCTCACCTCGCATTTATAACCCTCGACTCCGTTCTCCGATCGCGAGGCCCGGATCACTTGTCCGCTCCATCTTCGTTTCTCATGGGGACGGTGGAGAGCCTTTTGCTTCTGTCTGCTGACCCAGCACAGCGCAGCACAGCACAGCGCAGCACAGGCTAAATGGCCTCGCCCACCGCGCCCTTTCCCACGCCGCCTTTGCCCGACGCGGGGAGAGGCCATCAGTTGCCCTACGAGTACGCGCAGCCTCCACAGCCACAAGCTCAACCTCACCACCCGCAACCTCTGCCTCTGCCTCTGCCTCATCCTCATCCTCATCCTCAATCTCAATCTCAGCCACAGCCACAACTACAGTCTTCCCGACATCTCGACATTATCAATTCATCCTCAAGCTCTTCTCACGACCAGAAGCCGCAGCTACAGCATCAACAACGGCAGCAGCAGCAACAGCAGCAGCAACAGCAGCAACAACCCCCGACGAAACGGCGCCGCATCGGCTATGCCTGCAATCTCTGCCGCACCAAGAAGAACCGCTGCGATGGCGAGCGACCCTCTTGCGGCCCGTGCAAGGAGCGCCGCCAAGAGTGTGTCTATAGCCCCCAGCGAACCAAGATTTCCGTGACGCAAGAGTATGTCTTTCTTTTGTCGTTGTCTTTGCGTCTGCAACTCTCATACATCTTTCACTCTCTCTCATTTGCCCTTACTTGATCCCCATCTGTCTCTATACCGCCAGTGAATAAACCGGCTCTCGGCCCCTGTTGCCCCCTATTTTACTCACTCGCCTCATAGATACATTGAAAATCTACGAGCACGGAACCGCATGCTCGAAGAGCATATAGCCAACCAGCAACCTCAGGGCTCTCACTCACCGTAAGTCTAACAACCTGACACTCCCTTCATCTCGTATCCCCAACTAAACGTCCCTATCCCTGCAGCCATGAGAGCACTTACTCCAAGGAATCGCCTTTCGCTCCTCCGCGACTATCCTCAGACCGCAATCCAAGCGACGGTCCGCGGCAACACCAATATCCAAATCCTTCTTCACCTATATCTACAGCAGACGGGAGACCAGAACACCACCATGACCGGAACACGTTACTCAACGGACATTCGACGGCACCTGGAAGTCGACAACGCCCCTCTGACAGTAATCCTCCCAGTGATCGACCCAAGAGTAGCCATTCCGCCTTACCGGGAGAGTACTTTGGAGAGTCATCAGCATTCGATTTCATTACAAAAGTAACATCACCGAATACCACTGATGCCACAACTGGCAGCTCAGTAGCAACTGCCGGAACTCCTGCAACAGGTGCCAGCAGTAGTGGCGCTACAAACTCCAAAGCCTCAACGACGGGACGACTAGGAAACGCCGTTACCGCGAGGAGGAGCATTGCGGAGGCATCTGGAATGGGTGGCTTGAATTCGGAATCCCTGGCAGAATCATCGCCGTCAACAGTCGTGTTCGAAGAGCTTCTGGGCATTGGTGGAGGAATAGGGGACGGCAGCGGAAGTAGTGACTTGTTTGAACTACCCCAGCGATCACTGGCCGACCGCTTGGTGACATCATATTTCAAACATCGACATCCGCTGAATCCATGTCTGCATGAAGGAACCTTTCGTCACCGTTATTCGAAACTGTGGCTCAGCAAGGACGTGGGCGGCGAAGAGGCAGCTCCCAACAACTTGGCCTGGCTGGGGCTGGTCAACATGGTGTTTGCGTTTGGAAGCGAGCACGTGCAGATCCGTCCTCCATATCACGGAAGTCCCGCCGGCTCAGCACCAACAAAGCCAGATCGTTCTCGCTTTTTCAAACGAGCCAAGATGTTGGCATTCTCCAGCATCCTACAAGCCAGGATTGAGCTCGTCCAGGCATTGCTGCTGATGAGCCATTATTTACACGGCTCGCTGGAACTCAATCATTGCTGGACTGTCATTGGGCTGGCAATACGCACTGCACAAGAGTTGGGGCTCTATCTCGATTCTACCAACTTCACCAAGGACATCGTTGAGCAGGAGATACGCAAGCGTGTGTGGTGGGGCTGCTTCGTGATCGACCGCCTCGTCAGCATCAAGGTCGGTCGGCCGCCCACAATTCACGATATACCCGCCATTCGCGTCGGTTTGCCTCTTGCGGTTGATGATGAGTATCTCAACGAAGAGGCCAAGTATACTCAGCCTAGCAATGTCCCTTCCAAGATTGAATACTTCAACCATATCGTCACCCAGTGTCGCCTGCTTGCAAAGGTACTCGACACTTTATACGACAATACCCCGAGCAGCAGCGGTAGCGCTGGCGGTAGTAGCACCTCGTCTTCAGTAGGGCGTGACACGAGAGTTCGCATCAAGGCCGACTTACCGGATCTCCTGGCCATGTCGATCCAGCTAGATGGCGAGCTGGTCGTGTGGCAGAGCACGCTGCCTCCACATTTACGCGCAGGCTCAGACGTATCAGATTGGCACTTTGAGCGACAGCGGAGCGTTTTACTCATGCGGTAGGTCATCACCATATAGTCATCATATGTTGACCGCCACCCGGGCTGAATATCCGGCTAACTGGTGTCGTTACCTGTTGATAGATTTCTGCATATTCGTCTCCTTATTCACCGCCAAACGCTGCTCTACCATATTTTGCGTCGCATATCCGATCCATTTCAGCTTGACCTTGCACATTTGTGCATCAGACGTTGTGTCACGGCGGCCTACGATGCAATCCACCAGGTGCATCTCTTACAACAAAACAACTCTTTGTCTTCCTCATGGCATAACTCACATTGTATGTCACATCCCCTGATAACCCTCCCATCTGTACCATTCATCAATATGCTTACAATTCTTGTTTTGAACAATAAGACGTCTTCACGGCTTTGAGTGTCTTGCTAGTCTATCAGCACCTGGACCCTCAATCGCGGTCCAAGATTGACCTTCCGCCTTCCTCAGACATCGACGTCATCATCGGCCAAGGTACGGATCACTTACACCGTGTTGGTGGCGAGATACATCCCCTAGCCTCTCGCTACGTCCGCTCATTCCAACAACTGCAAACACGATTGCAAGCAATCGGAACGCTCTCCGCCAACGCGCCGCCACTCGCCGTGCGTGGTAAGCAAGCCGTGTCGGTGAAGGAGGATGGTGCCTCAAGTTACGGCCAGGCCCGTACAGCAAGCTCCACAACTGATTCTGACCAGAGCAGCAGCAATGCTCATTCAGCCACCAGCGAAAGCATAGGCAAAGGATCCATGGCCGCACCTGAGCAAGTCCAGGAGCACAGCGGCGTCCATTATTATCATGGAGAGGGATATCAAGAGCAAGAAAACAACCACCAAGGAGTGGAATACGGGGATGATGGCTTCATGTGGGCTGGCTTTGATGACGAGTTTGCCGTCATACAGAGCGCTTTGTTGGATAGTAGCGGGTGGGGGCCTGGGTTTTTGGACCCCTGGGCGCAAGGATGAACATTTGGCTATTTTCGTGCTGTTCAGTCATATACGGAAGTTTTGTATATACCACTAGGCACTGTCGATTATCATGATACTCCATCAGTTTTGTCACCAATGTTTCAAGGATGTTAAGATGACTCTTTCCACAAAATAAAGTTGGCCAATCCCTACTGTCAGTGTTGATCAGTTGTGGATGATTGGTACCCAACGGCTCGGTTGTGAATGATTGGTTCCCAATTATCCAAGTATATGCAGGAGGAATACGACGTGATCTGATCAAGGGTTTTAAGCTTATCGTGCATGTTAACTATTTTTAGCAGCTCGCCAAACTGCCATAATGTCAAATCCAAAGCCTACATACAACTCGTGTTCACGCGATTTCTGTCATGGTATTCATATTTTTATATTTCGCTCTATGCACCAATGACAGCATTGTATAAGTTGGTAGCAGAAATACACCCAAGTGATATCATGTACAAGATACAAAGGAAAAATTATAGCCAGAAACGAAAAGCCATATGCCAAAGTTCAACTACATGTAAAAATTCCCCCTTACAGCCCAAGACGAGTCCGAGTCGCGATGAAGTCGGCCTCCAGATCGTGGCCCCAAACCCAAGTCATGCGGTCCTTGAACTTGTCGTGGATGACTTGCAGGCGCTGGTCAAAGTGCAGGCCGTCAAAGTCGGGGCCTTGCATCTCGTAGACGTCGCCGGCTTGGCGAGATGTCAGCTGGGCTTTTTGGGCGCGAGGCAGTCTAGTTTCTTGGTATAGCTTCATGTATGTTTCTAGGCCGAGAGATGGGTTTTCAAAGAAGGCCTTGACGGCTTGGCCCATGACGAATGAGTCCTCGATTGCGTGGCCGGCACCGGAACCTGCGACAATGATATGTTAGCCTCTTATACGTGCCTTTGTTTATCGGGATTGGAGAGATTCTTACCTTGGTGAGGAAGCATGGCGTGAGCGGCGTCACCACTGAGGGCAACCTTTCCACCTAGGTACACCCAGTGGTCGAGCAGCTCGCGGTCGTTGAGCTTCCACTTGCCAGGGTTCGGCTCCATGGCGTGAACCACCTTCTGAACCGTCTCCTCCCAGCCAGCAAACTCCTTCTCAACCTCTGATCGCGGGGCGGTGCTTGACCAACTCTCCTTCAAGTCACCGAGCTCGGCCTCGGGCTTGCTCACAAAGGCGACAACGTTGAGTGTCTTGTTCTGAGAGATGGGGAAGACGAGGAAGTGCCTGTCCGGTCCCAGCCATGAAATTGCAAAGGAGTCATAAGGCCAGTCCTTCTCAACGGCTGACATTGGCAGCAGACCACGGTAGCAGACGCGACCCGAGTATCGCGGTGCCATGTCCGCGGCCTTGGAAAGTTGGCGACGCACGTTGGAGTGGATGCCGTCACAGGCAATGATGAGATCGGCCGAGGCGCTGGTACCGTCGGCGAAGTGAACGGTTGCCCTGCCGCCCTTGGCATCGTCGACAATCTCAACAGCCCTCTTGTTCGTCTCCAGCTTGGCGCATGTCGTGTCCCGGATATGCTCGTACAGAACCTGCAGAAACTCGGCGCGGTGGACGCTCAGCTGGCGAACGCCACCGTTGGCCTCGTCCTCGTCCATGGCGCTGACGGAAACAATCTCATCGCCGTTGTCCCAGCGTCTCAAACTGCGGTGGATGCCGTTGCGGTCGCCCGAGATGGCATTTGCGGCATCGAAGACGCCGTAACGCTTGAGGATGCGGCCTGCGTTGACGCCGATCCCGATGCCGGCTCCGATTTCCTTGTAAGCCGGTGCTTGTTCGTAGACGGTGATGTTCTTGAGAGAAGGAACCTGCGTGGCCAGAGATAGAGCCATGGCGAGACCACCGATGCCACCGCCAAGGATGGCGACGGTGAAGGTGTCTGGCGAGACTGTCGGTTTGCTTACTATGGCCATGATCGCCGTTGATTTCGATCTTTGCTTCTTATCCGAGGTGGAGAAGGGGGGAGGAAGACTTGTATACTACTGTATGCCAAGAAAGATGCAAGGTAGAAAAGCACGAGATCTGCCTAGTCTATATAGTTGCCGCTGGAGAGAGTTTGAAACAAAGACGCAAGAGAAGAAAAGCAGAAGAAATGGGACAAGATGGGAATGGGGGGAAGAGTTCCGAGAAGACGGTCAGATCAATAGTAGCTCCATCTTTCCGGCTTCGTCAGACGGTTCGACTCAGCTCTCGGAAATGGCGGCAAAAGATTAATTGGCGATTATTTTGGTTGAATCTTAGTTTCTTGCGGTTCTATGTTTCACGCCGCTTCATTTTTGCTCTCCAGATATCTGCCGGCATTCTCTCTCAAGTAGGTCGTGGGGGGGATGGTTTGGAGGCGGAGGCGGGTTCCGGAGGCGTGGGGTGCATAGCTTGTGATGTCTCGATACGAGGAACTGAAGAGCTGGGAGAGTTATATCCGGAGATGGTTTCCGGTGAGGGGCAATAGATGCTAAGGATTCATTGGTTCGGAAAATATTCCCGCGCATGCGTGTGGGTGCAGAGGTTCGGGGAGATAAAAATCGAACTCCATTTTGGACGCTATAATGAGACTGACCCTTGTTTGCCGTTCGGTAGCTCAAGTTGTTGGAGTCACTTGAGCGTTTCTGACCACCAAAAGGGCTGAAATTGGAGCTACGGGGTTCATGGTAGTAGAATTAAAGCCATCATGGATCAAACGCTAATGAAACTCGCAGTGTACACAGCTCTCATGGCGTGGAGAAGATGGCATGATGCATGGCATGATCTGTGATGCGATTCTATGTTTCATGATATGATTTTTGACGCGATGGAAGAGTTTGAATGAAGGTTATAACAGAGCATGCATCATTATATTAAACCTGCCAGCTAGACGTATACGTGACAATGTAAGAGAAGTAGCTACCTGATCTACGCGTACATGCTCAACCACTTTACGTGACCGACATCTACAAGTCCTGGTGCATCTCAGGCACGCCCTGAGCCTTGCGGATCTCTTCACCGCGGAAGATCAACAGCAGCAATGGCAGCCAAGCAACAAAGTTGATGACGGCAAACACACCCCACGCAACGTCGAACCCAGCGCCCTCACCGAACGGCAGCGCGTAGAAACCAATGGTAAAGGCAAAGATCTGACGGAACAGGTTGATGATGGTGGACACCTCGGCGGCCTGCGGCTTGTAACAATCCGAAATGTACGAGTACGTCAGGGTCGTCCCGGCCTGCACGCCGATAGACGCAACAGCCATACCGATGGCCAGGGCAATCCAGGGCGCGTGGTTGGCTACAGATACGCCGTGGATGATGAGGCCGGCCGGCAAGAACAAACCAAGAGGGGCGAGGTGCAGACGAGCCTCTGGCTTTCTGTAACCATCATGACGACGAGCATATCGGTTGATCAACCAATCGGAAATCCAACCCGTGCAAGCCTCACCGATGAGACAACCGAGAGTCAGCGGCACACCGAGCAGCAGACCGTTCTGCGCAACATCAAAGTGGTAGAGCCTCTCCGAGATGCTCGACGCCGTCAAGACGAAGACGATGGAGCCGTAGGTGTTGGTGGTCATGTAGTAGACGCAAGGCAGCACGACGGCCACGTACCTGAGCATCTTGAAGTTGGACAGGAAGTCGGACGGCCTGAGCTTGCGGTTGATGACCTTGCCGCGAAAGGCCAGGCGGCCCCAGTAGCTGCGGTTCTCGAGCGTGCTGAACTCGGTGCGCGAGAAGAGCGTCTCGGGGAAGGCCACGAGGTAGACGGCGAGGACGGCGCCCATCATGATGGCGTTGATCTTGAAGATCCAGCGCCAGCCTTGATCTTGGGCGATGAAACCACCGGCAATGGGACCAAAGTGCGGCTGTCGGAACTGTGTTAGCAAGCGTCTTTTCTTGGTTAACAGGGAATTGATGAGAGCCAACTTACGCCGTTGGTCAAGGCCAGGGCGTAGAAACCAATGTACTTTCCACGCTCTCCCTGGAAGAACATGTCGCAGATCTAATGCATCATGCCGTATTAGCATCTCGTCTTTGACCTCGAGTATTCATGGTTAAAGAGCACAACTCACCGTGGCACCACCGATAGCCAGAGCAACGCTAGCACCGATACCGACAACGCATCGGCAGAGAATCTGTGTACCGTATGATGGCGCGTATGCCGAGCCAATGTTGCCGCCAATAGCAATCAGCGTGAAGAGCTATTTGCAGAAACTCATGTTAGCAAGCGATACATTGTCAGCATGGCCACCGTCGCGTACCAAGTAGGCAGGGCGTCTACCCCAGAGGTTGACAAAGGGGGTGATGACCAGGGGCGTAACACCGCCGAGGAGCGTGTACGACGTCGTGAGATAACTGGCCTGCTGCTTCGTGACTCCGTAGCTCACGGAAATGGGGCCGAACGCAGCGGGGACCATGCCGGCACCGACTATATTCGCGATAACGTGTTACAACGTGGCCAAGATGGAGATTGAGATGAACAAAGCTTACACTGCACGACAAAGGCCAGAAGACAGAGAAGACCAAGGACAAAGCACTTGTACCAAAACGACCAGTTCTATACACAGCATGTTAGAAAATTAATTAGCCACCGTCTCTCAACTCAAAAACCGACGCTCATAAGGAATGGTGGCAACGACATACCAAAGGGTCATCCTTGTGGTCGCTCGGCTGCGGGACCAGAGGCAGACCGTTGGCATCAAGCTTCAGATCCGAGATTGGCTCCTTGCTCTCGTTCTCATACCCGGACGGGCTCTCCTCCACATGGGCCGCAGCAGGCGCCGCGCGGTTGGCTTTCAACGCCATTGCTGGGATGCAAAGCGGATTGAAGGAATTGTTCTTGAGCAAAAGGTGAAGAGGGTTGAGATGAGTGAAAAAGGGAAAAGGGAAAGAAAAAAAAAAGGAAAGGCGTTGGCTGGAGGCGAGGTCGGGGTATAAAAGGGAAAACGCAGGGGGGAGGGATCAGAACATGGGTTGATATAACACAAGGTAGTATTGAAGCACGATAAGAACGGTGTAGGCCGCTTTTACGCCCATCGCGTTATTGTGTGCTAGTTATGCGGATGAGCCACGGCTGGGTGTAGGGGGGAGGAGTTTATTATACCAATAAGCCCGGTTGTTAATGCCCCGCGTCCGCGACCGCGGGGAATTGGGGGATTTCCGGGGTAATAAGCAATGGATGTAAGTGGTTGTGTACATGTAATTATTGATTCTTTTTTTTCTTCTCTCGTTTCTGACGTTCTTTTGGCCTAAGATCTAGGACTGAGGCTAGGAGAAAAGACGGACTAATAGAAAAACTGCCATGGGGATGTCTCATCCGGGGGTGTTTTGGGAGGGGGGTTGGTGACCACGTGTCGATCCAATAGTCTGGTAAAAAGTCGAAAAGAAATTTTAAAGTTGTGACAGGATTACGCTGGAATCTATTGAGTGAAGTTTTTTCGGAACCGGGGGCAGTAGGGCTGGTGGGATGAATTGAGTCTACGATAGTTTCTGAACTAAATCCGGAGAGACGCTCCGAGCAAACTGCGGAGGTACTTGCTGGAATGTATTCCGACTTGGCGCTCCGACTTGGCGTTCTCCATTTCTGTCGATTTTGGTTTTATTCAGACTGGAAGGGCTAAATTCAGATTGCGGGGTACAGCGATTAAGCCGAATACAGAACAGATACAAAGGGACTTGTTGCGGAGGAGAGATCCGGTGAGTTGGGATGGAATCCGGGGAAGAGACTTGATGTTGGGCATGGAGGGAAACATGCTAAAACTCTTTTGATGAATGTCACAAATGGAGGGGGACGATTATAGAGCTGTATAATCCGTGGGGATTCATGATTTCAATACTCATCTGAGTTACATAATACACCCAAGTCTAAATATCCATGTCCATTAGGTCTATTACAAGTCATGTCCATACTAGAGATGGACTCCCATCCCATCTAACCAATGCGAAAGTTGATGCGTCGAACCGGAGCAAACAGCTCCTCGATAGGCACCGTCCGCTCAATCATGTTCTGCTCGTAAAGAAACCGCACCAGCGCCTCCAGCGTCTTCCTGTTCTCCTCCAGACCATACGGCCAGCAGTCTCCTCCAAACGTCTCCTTGATCTCGTCGAGGTCTCTGCCCAGCCACGGCAACATGTATCTTAGAGCACCGAGTGATTCCATTCGCTTCCGAGCAATCTCCTTGCTATCCTCCAGCGCATTGAACAATGCCGACGCGACGAACTTGTTTGCTTCGTAAAACTCACGACGGAAGGCGACCAAATGCATAATAGGGAAGATGCCCGTTCGCTTGTAGTAGTCACTCTCGACGTCCTTGAAGTTGGGAAACAGCCTCTGAACATGAGGCGCGCGGCCCAAGCACTCGGGAATATCGGCGCCTATGGTAGCAGCAATCTCGCCGCATTCCAGCAGGTCTGAGAGCGACTTGGTCGGGTCTGTATTGTTGGTAATGTTGACGGGCTTCAACAGCGGCAGCACTGACGGCTGGCCATGAGACCCAGGCGTTTCCATCTTGCCCTGCACCCACTCAATCGTCGACAGGTCAACCCCGTACTCGTGTTTCAATATACCTCTGATGTACACCGCCGCCGTCATGTTGTACAGCTGCACGCCGATGCGCTTGCCATTGAGGTCCTCGGGCTTCTTGACAATGTTTGCGTTGACGCAGATGAAGGAGTGCCGGAAGACGCGCGACGCAAAGACGGGGATGGCGACGAAGCTGCGGTCGCCGGCGACGTGGCGCGTGACGTACTCCGAGGCCGACAGCTCCGAGACGTCGAATTCCTTGTTGGCGACCATGCGGTCGAAGATGTCGCGCGGGTGCTGGACCTCGACCAAGTTGACGTTGAGGCCCGGGGTGGGCACTTCGCCGCTGGCCAGGGGGACCATGCGGTCGTAGAGGGCGCAGGCGAAGTTGACGCCGAGAGGAGCCATGGCTTGTGATATCTGGTTGTATTGTATGGTAGAGTACGAGATGAGCTTTGAACAGTCTCTGAGTTGGGTGTTGTTGGATATCGAATGCCGAGACTGGAGATCAAGTTGGAGGTGTGCGCCCTTCTTTCACTCTAGCTTTATCGATTGATGTACAAGCGGGCATAGGTAAGTGGGCTACTCAATGGCGCGGAATCCAGAGCTATATGAGAGCTCTGAAGCTATGAAACTGCATCACATCATCCCCGGCATGTGATTCCGGCTGCGATGTATCACAGATTCGTTGGATGTTGGCCCGAGAGAAGTCCGGATGACGGCTCCGGAGCTAATTGCGGGATGGCGGGGTGTTGATAAGGCGCCATACGAGAAGTTGTTAAAGCAGCAACACTTTGTTGAGAAGAAATGGGTTGACAGCAAAGCTATGTGAAAAATATAGGGTAGCTAATGCTTTTCAGTATTTCGTAGTTGATTTTCCTCTTCATGACTCTTGGTATGAGATTGAAGAGGAGAATATATCAGAATGTGATTGGCAGGTCATCCAAAGCTGTAACATGGATCTACTTTGTATTAGATGTCACTAGATCTCGTTTGGCAGCGGCTAAATTGTTCAGATATCCAATGTTGAAACAACACTATCATTAAGGAAGGGGATAGTATTCGGCGGCTTAGAGACTATTTTGAATCACCGCATATAGCATCGTCGGTATGATGTGTGTTCTGGAAAAAGTGTATAGTTTCCCACCAAGTTTCAACCCAAGTGCACTCACATAGAACAATTCGCCTACAAGTATTAAATCCCGAGCCGTCATTCGGTTAACCCCTCAGATAAGGAACATCAGCCGAAACCGAAAAAGAACAAAATTCCAATTGATTGGCTCTCCTCCAAAGATCCCCTGTAACCAATTTATATTAAAACCACTCGGCAACGATCAGACCCGCGTCCCATCTGACGCTCATCCGATGTCATCAATGTGTCACTCCCCCAAACGGCACATCGCATGTCGCATAAACACCAAGAGAAAAAAAAAGCACTTTATCCTCTTCCTCTCCCACCCATTCAATTTCATTTTCTTTCTTCGCATGACATTCCCCTTCAGATAAGGATAAGCCTCATGCAGAAAGACTTCCTGGTCGTTCCATCTTCTCCGTGACGTCACAACCCGCGTCCCATAACGTCTCACCTTTTTTTCATTCTAAGATCCTCGATCCCAATAATGCGCGACCCCGTCTTTTTTTTTTTGCTTCCTCCATTTGCGTAATACGGCGTCGATCACAATTGAATGCAGCAGGATTCGCAATGCCATTTCCCGAAGCTGTTAGTCCGTATCCGCATTCAATCAATCAATCAATTATTTTTTCCCCTCCGTTTCTACTACGTGAAACACGAGCGGTGATGCGACCGAATCTCCATGTGCAACACGGCATATCTGTGTAACCTCGGAAGCAAAGCCCATCATATGCATACGTTCATCTCAACCCAAACCGTCTCCGCATCCCAAACGCGGCAAATCTAACGTCATGAACCCGATTACCACAAGCACAAATCGCATCCCCCCTTCCAGCCGTGATCGTGATCGTGATCGTGATCTTTGGCCCCAGACAACACCCCTGCCCGGTGAAGTCACCATTTCTGCCTCCCGCCCAGTCAAATCGGTGCCTGTGACTAGCGACGGCTAATTGCTGTCCTCCCACACTGCCAAGACACCTCATACGTGACGCCACATTTATGCCAGCTCCCCAATGCGATCAGCCACATGCTGGAAGTTGACCTCAGCCCAGAGCAATAGTTGTGGGGGGAGGATGGAGGAACAGAAGCAGGACCCAGAGTCGATCGAGGGCCGGGTCCCTCCCTCGACGGGAATTTTTTGCTCCGAAGTCTAGTCTCAGGGTAAATTAAACCTGAAAGGGCTTTTTTCTTGCCTCCCTTGCATGTAAATACAGTTTGCATGTTTCAGAAATCTCGCTTCTTTTTAAAACGGTGCATCTTGCTCAATTCTTGTTTCGTTGTAAATCTCCTGTTGTTCAGTCAACAAGCCGTCCATTTACATGGCTATATATACTGCATCCACGTATACAACCCTCCCATAAGCAACCTCTACCACCAACCCATCAATTACTCTCATCCGTTTGAGTACTCACTCATCTTCCACTCAACACCATGAACACCGCCAGCACCACCACCACCTCATCCAACATGCTCTCCGTCCCATCCTCCGCCTCCTCCTCCTCGGGCATCGACATCAACCCAGCCCGTCCCGCCTTCAACTCCCAACGAACCCAAGACCGCCTCCGCGAAGGCGAAGGCCTCTACGCGATGCTCTTCCGCAGCGACAGCAACAAACTGCAGCGCGGCCGGAAATCCGTCTTCAAAGAGACCGGCCTCGACGACGACAGCGCCAGCGACGTCACCGATGTCTCGTCGCTCAGGTCGCCTGTCGCATCGCCATCACCTTTGTCGCCCTCGTCGACGACGTCGTCTCAAGAGCCGTCTCCTCTGCCGCCGTTTCCGTCTCTCAAGCCGGGGCCGCTGGAATCATGGTATGTCTGGGCTGTTCTTTCTGCGTGTCTCCGCTCGCGATGGTGATGTTAATGGTCATAAAGACATCCTTTTTTTCTTTTTGGTTTCTTCAAACGATGAAACATCACGAATGCTGGTCGGATTGATAACCGGCCAATGACCTCATGACATGGATGTCATGTCTATCGCTTACCCAAAACAGTACCAATATAATACATCATTTGCTGGAGTAAAACGGGCAATCCTTGAAACGAACACTGCTTGGAGGCTCAACTTTTACGAGACCTCAGAAGAAAGGGGTAAAGGGGGACATACATGTTTATGGTGCAATGACATCATTATATGTCTAAGACATGCACATGTGTATATACAACTCTTTCATTCATACTTGGGAAATATGAACAAGCTTCATTCCATGATACTACAAACTCAGATAGGGGTATATAAATATATCCATACGATCTAACGTAAAAATACACCGGTAAAATACCAGAGGAATAACAATTCCGTGATATGTATGATGAAAAATCGCTTCAATGCCTTACAAACATGTGAATCCCAAACGCCAAGGCCGTGCAATCTAGCAGTCCCAACATCATCAATCATGACAAGATGGAGAGAAAGGGTATAGAGAAGAAATGAGTAGAACGAAGAAAGGCAAAGAGTAATCACATCCTTTCCAGCTCCTCCTTGGGTACCGTGCCAACAAAGGCATGGCTCAAAAAGTGCAGCCAAGTCTTGTTCTTTTCCTTCTTGCTCTTCTTGTCGCCTTTTCCCTTCTTGAATGATGATTCGGGCTCATTGTCTGCATATTCGCCATCTTCTTCGTATGCGTCCAGCGTTTTGCCTTTGCTTCCGCCTTCTCTCTGGCCCATTCTATAGGCTAGTTTCAGGTAGCTTTTGACCGTCAAGTCGGGCAATTTGTAATGTTTGTCGTCAAATGTGCTGTACTCCACTTCGTACTGAAACTCCCGCGGATTTGGCTTTCCATGCTTGGGTTCCTTGTGGTCGTGCTTGCCTTTGCGCCACTTGGTAATGTCGACGCCAACATCAGGAATGTCATCGTTAATGTGAGTGAGGTTGGCAAAGTATTGCGTGTAGCCGGTCAACGTGAGGAGCTGAGGGTAGTAGGCGGGGCCAGGGGTCGAACCCTTGGGCGGGTCGAGAGGAATGGCTAGGTCGTGGTCCTTGGGTGGCCTGCGCGCCTTGTCCTTCTTCTTGTCCTTCTTGTGCTTCTTCTTCAGAATCTCAATCAAGACTTCTTCTGGGTCCTCGTAGTCGAGGGTGTCCTCCGGGAGTGCCAACGCCGTGGGCGGGTTTGCCTGATCGTATCCATCTCGCCACACGGGTACGTCTTCGATTCCAGTAATATTGTACTCAAAAATGCGAAGTGTAGGGAAGTAGTTTGGCACAACACTTGGCGTGATGAGGGAGAGTTGGTATCGCTCAGCGTACTTGCCGCCGATCTTACCCAGCTTCTTCTTCTTCTTGTCCTTCTTCCCCTTCTTCTTTTTCTTGCCCAGATCCGTCTCTTCCTCATTGGCTTCATTATCAAAGCCACGGGTAACCACCTTGGGCAAATCAGTCCACGTGTTCCGCAGTTCTTGAAGATAATCTTCTTTGGACGAGATGGATATTGACTCGTCTGGGGAGCCACGTGTACGGACTTGGTCGAGACCAAGCTCCGGAGTCAGTTCCTTCTCATCTTGGAGCAGGAAATGATCAATGTTCATATGTCCATAGAGAGAGCCAACTACAACGTCGCGGTACTGCTTGAGCCACAGCGTGTACTTTTGCCAGCAAGTTTCGTCCCAGTTTTGCTTGCTCTCCGTCCGAGCGGGTGGCACGTGGCCCATGAGAATGGCCTTGACTCCTCGTTCCCTCAGGATCTGCAGCTGCACGCGCAGCCAGTCCATGTGCTTGTAGCCGGGCTCCGAGGGGTGGGCACAGCCATCCACGCCGGCATTGCGATCGAAAAAGTACATCGTGTTCAAGCTGAAGACGGCCAGCTGGTCGGGAATGACCTCGACGTAGAACCAGCCGCCAAACGCAAAGGAATGGCGCTGCTCTTCGGGGATGAAGCGGCGCCAAATGTCACTGTAGGTTGCGAACCACTTGTTGGGCCCCGGCAGCATGATGTTGTGGGGGAGGAAGTCATTGTTGCCAAAGGTAGGCACAATGGGGATCTCGAGCCCGTGCTCGGGAGATGAGAAGGTCTCGACAAACTTGTCGGCGATGATATGGTTCGTCCTCAGGATCTCGGGCTCGTGTCGAGGATTCTGCTCGTCGCTGTCGTGCCTGGCCGAGTCGCCCGTCCAGATGACGAAATCGATGTCATCCTTGATATTCTCCTCGATCCAGGTAAAGGTGGCGTTTACCAGCGAGAGGGGAGTGTCGCAATCCGTCTTTTCGGCTCCATACGATCCAGCCAATCCTTTTCCTCGGTGGCATGCGATGCCTTCTTCGGTGGATGTGTGCACGCGATAGAGCTCGTCAGGGTGGAAATCTGCACCAGTTATCACGGTCAGCCCAGGATCTGCCAATCATGCCAGATCGATGCAATGTAGCATCAGCTAATCAAAGAGACAAGAGTCGATTGGTGGTGGGCACCATGACAGAAGAAGAAAAAAATAGATGCAGCGTCGCATGCAAATTGGAGAATACAAAGGTAGCGGCAGATAAGGAGGAAGCACCAGTAGACGCAAAGAAGTTTCTGGTGTGCCAATCGCAGGCGGGCAAGACTTTTTAAACTTCACACAGCGCAATGCAACGCACCTGAGATATGCAGGAACCGGCCGCTGAGTTTCCGCTGCTGCAGTGGTAGCGCATCGGATTCGGGCTCGATCGGGCGCAGAACTTGCTGGTCGAGGCGAGTTGCTGAGGGCAGGGCGAGAGATTTGGAGGTCAGAGATGCAAAGGCGAGTAGCATCAGCTGGTATGGCCGTCGATTGAGGCCGCCGCGTTGGCGAGGCATCGTGGGATGTCGTGCGTGGTGATGATGTTGTAGGTTCAGGTTCTTTTTTTTTCCCTTGTAGGTTCGGAGATGCCGTCTGTGTGTAGGTGGGCCGAATAGGTAGAGAGCCAAGAGTCCGCCGATGAGGAAGAGGAAGAAGAAAGAAGAAAAGATTTAACAAGGCATAATAAACCAAAGGAATAAAAACGCAAAGAAAAACCGTAGGAATCGCCCCAAACTCAAAGATGCATCGTAACTCAACTCGACATCAAATGAAGATTTTTCTAGGGGTCCAGGGGTTGAAATTAATTCCTTTGACAGCGTGGTGTGGCGGGCGCTGAGGCTATGAGGTCATCGGTGCCAATCAGCTGGGGATGATGCAAACGGTTGGCTGCGTCTGCCTGCTGAGACGAGACAGTCTGTGTCAACTGAGGAATGGATGGGCAGGATTTGGGAGTCAAAGAGCAAGTAACGTGATGAAATGCGTCCGCGGTTAATGCTCGTGCTCAAGATGAGAAGAAAGGTAGAAAAGCCTTGGTGTCTCTCAGCCAAAAGGAAATAATATGGGGAGCCGAGACAGAAGAAACGAGGCTAGACCCGAGTCATTCTCGACAATGGGATGATGCGCCAGCTCCGGGGCCCTGCCTATAATATACTATGGAGGCCCAGCAACGACACCACAGAAGCAAAGCCGTCAGCCCGCCATCGTGATCCCATCGCCATCCAGCTCCCGGCGTAAATCGCTCTTCCCCGTATTCTCAGCCCCCCGACGAGAACCTCGATGGCCCAGCCCAGCCCAGGGTCCTGCTGATCCTCCCCCCTCCAAATTATGCCCGAAGATGCTCTGCATCCGGCTCCACAGCCGCAGCAGCGCTCACGACCGACCAACCAAGCGACCGAATCTCCAAACCTCATCGCCATCGGCTCTGCCCAGGGAGGGGCTGCTGAGCCGTTTGTCTGACTCTGGCGCGTCTCTCCCCCACCACGATGGCGAGCGATGCTAGTATAACATGCGAGTAGCAACATCGGCCTCCTTTTACACTCTCGCCGTCTGCGCCTAGCTCCCGCCCAGAGCTCCGAGCTGCCGGACGCCTTCTTTTTTCGTCCTCATCGCCAGAGCCAATCTCGAGTCGGGCCCGGCTCCACGTGCGGCGACGAGACGCCATCGACGAAAGGCCTGGGTGTCACAGCCGTAGCGAACAAGCTGCCAGAGCGTGAGCACGCGACTGTGTCTTCGCATGTGAGGGGGGGGAAACTGGCCGCTTGTTTTCTCGGTCTCTGCATTTTCTCCCTATTGCTCTATTCCTGTATGCTCCATTTATCGCCATCCCGCTCTCTCCACCTGTTGTGACCATGTCGTTCGATCTCTTTCTCCTTTGGAACCAAGCCTGTCGTACTGTTGAAGATCGTGGCTGCGCACCTGCGCTCACCTGAGCAGTTTTTTTGGAGTAGGCGGATGACGCCCGCAGTTGATCTGAGGTCGCGTGCGCTAAACGACTTGCGGTTGCTCAAATCCCTTGGGGCTATTCAAGGTTACAGCAGGCTTGAGTGTAAATAGGGGTCCATCGACACACGCATGTCTGGAGGCATCTCAAGGTCTAGATTGTCGCTGCACAGGTGATGTCATTTTGCCGGAATATATCTGCGGCTAGAGCGCTGTCAAAAGCGACGACCTGTTCATTCTGTCCAACCTGGATATATACGGCCTCCGACTACTAACATACAGTAGTCCAGTACTACCATGATGCAAACTGTCAACTACTGCATCAGCCCCTCATCTATTATCCATCTGGCCAATACACCGCCGACGATAAAAGAGAAAGGAATGACGCTCATGTGTCTCACCACCAATGACCACCATCTTGGGTCGTTATGGTGAACCCTGCAGGCTTAAGATGCACATCTCATGTTACCCCAACTCTGTCCATACCTCCTCTTGACCAATAACATAACTAACCTGCATCTCACTCAACCTCTCCAATTCAAGTGCTTTGCCACTGTGTCACCTTTCAGCTGCTCCCTTCACCGCAACCCAGCCGTCAACGAAGCCCAATGTGTCTCATTCCTGGCTTGGCGCACCCTGAAATCATGCTGTACTGCACACCCACCGTTATACACCATAAATGTACACCGAGACAACATGACGATGCTATCTTGAAGCCTCCATCGCCCAATCTTGGTCTTACAAAGTGTCCCATCAGTGTATCCTGTACTACATAAGTACTCTGTAAGCCCCGCCACAAAGCAATGCTGTACGAGTCCAAACAAAACTTGTACGAGTTTCGGCACATCACGAAATCCGCTAGTCCTAGAATGGAATCCCAAGCCCACCATTTCTCTTCAATTTTTTTTCTCTTCCTTTTTTCTCTTTTTCTCCTTTTCACATCACGCAACACCCTCAACAAGAGCACCTGATTCGGGTGTGAGGCCTTCTCACCATATCCGTAGATACGTCGCAGTTGGAGGATTCAAGTTGCTAGACGAAATATTTGCCGCACGTTTGAGGGGGGTCATAGATTTTTTTCTCTGTGATGGCTCCCCATGGTTTATCGTGGCTACATGATTTATTTTGCTAGTGCCAGCTTTGAGGTTGTCGCTAGGAGATGCACCGTGTGATTATGCCTTCCAGTCACCATCCGACTCCGTAAATCAATGTATTGGATGATGCACCGTGTAAACGCTCGCTGCAAGAATTGCCGTGGCTGGTTCAATGACTTTGAGATTGAGTTCTGCGAGTGGGGAGTGAAAATAGGCCACAGAACGATGGTGCGCCATGGCCCGTTTTAAGCGTTTACCCTAGAGGGCAGTTTGGATTCTTCATTTCTCTTCAACAATCGTGAATAAAACTCTTCGGATGGTTGAGACAGATGATCAATATTAGCCAGCTATGGCTGAAGCCATCGCAGGACTTGGGAATATGTTTGCAGCCTTGATGCTGTTTATGCGAACCGATCAACTGAACTGGTAACCGCCGATCTAAAACGACACTCGACTGCTATTTAGTGTCCTTATATACCTGTTTGGATGCAGTAAATAGAGCTGCATCCATCCTGTTCATGTTTGCCGTATTTTGCCACAGAATCCGCTCCCCAATTCTTCCTTTTCCATCTAAATGTCCGCACCGATACTTCGAGTTATAGGCCCCTGCCTTGAGCGCATAGTCATAGTTCCCATATACAAAGAACTTCAGACCTTCCTCTAGGGCAATCTCATAGATGCGAATTGCCCAAAACATTTCTGCCTTTTCGCCAGTGTTGAATCCATCAATATTAACAAATGCTCCGTAGCAACCGCGGAGACCGTTATGAAGAGTTGTCTCGTTGGCTGGGGTCCTTCGAACAGTTCCACATTTCCGAGTCCGTACAGTTCTTGAGCACGTCGAGATGAAGCGTTACGGGTCAGAACCCTGACCGGATATTTCTATCACTGACAAGACTTCTGACAATAGGCATCCCATGGGCACCCGTGCCACCAATCACAAGTATTTTAGGGGCGTGTTGCGAATCCATCGTCAACGTGAGTGTTGCCACATGGAAGAAGTGTACAAGCAATATACTGCTGCAGCAATAAGTGTTGGGCCGAGTAGACCCCTGCTACGGGAATATATACCGTCAATCGCGAAAATAGTCTCCGGCCTGTGTTTTTGCTATGCAGAGTTATCTTTCAATGTCTCCACAATCACTGCAGTGCTTTGAAATCAGACGCTGCAACAACATAATCTTCATGCTACTAAGTGAAGTCCACCAGCACGCAAATCTTTCCTGATTACTGAATATTTGTCGTCCCATCTGATTGGTTTCTTGAAGATGGGGTTATCACTCTCTTGTTATGGTTATGGGTGACAGTGATTACTCTTCTTATTTCAGTATATGCCTTGTAGATCTGCTTGGCACTCGCTGAAACTGGTATCAACACTCAGTGGCCTGAGCGCATTATGCTCAGTGAAACTATGTTCCCTTTTAGTAGATGATAACCAATTGCATTTGTCACGTTTGTGGCCTGGGCTTTTGCTGCCCGAGTGCTATGTTGAGTGATCGCTGGTCCGCTGGACAGCTTTGTAAATGTTTCTAATGTCGAGGCCGTACATGAAAATGGCAAAAGTTGACTTCTAGTGCTAGTACATCCGGCAAACACCCCTTAGTCAGGGCCATGTGTGTATCGGAGAAAACGATTGCCACAGTCTGGAATATTAAGCAACTCGACGGCGTAAACTACTGAGTACAATGAATCATTAAAGAAGGATCAAATAAGAGACGTTTCCATAATGTCTTTCGCGAGAAGCGGGGTTTATATTTTCCAGTTGATGATCGCCAATAAGTTTGAAGTTACATCTTAGGAGATGACTGAGAAAGAATCTGCCGGAATACATCCTTACAATTCTACTAGAGCAGTAGGCAGCCAGCAGTAGTCCGGCCACTCCGGTGAACGTCGAATTACCCTGCAGTACTATAGCGGGAGAGATGTACCGCCTTTGCACAATTTTGAGGGGACAGGTTAAAGTCGTTGATTGCGGGGATAAAACGGTTGCCCTTCTAAGCAGGTCTGCGATCTATTGGAAGATGAATTCTAGATTAAAGAGAAGATTGATGAAGACAAAGAGGTTAACTGTCACGGTGTACACCGTCATCACGCGGTTAGATATTCTGTCAAATAAATATAAGACGGTATACTTCTTGAGCGAGTGTGGAGTTTCACTTTTGCTTGGATTTCAGTCTGATATATTCAATAATGACTGTATTTAGCTCCGAGTTATTACACGGAGGAAGGAGATGTTTTGTTTCTTTTCGTGGTGTTTTAATTCCAGATAAAATGATCCTCAAATACTGCATATAACTTTAACTATTATCCGCTTCAATTGTCGTTAATCGTAAATTACCATGTATCGTCGATATGTGTACTGAGAGGGAGCAGAAGGGGATTGTAGTCGCACCAAGTCTGAATACTTTCTATCATAAAATAAGGTCACCTTATCAACAATTCGGATGCGCTTCCGTAGCTCAGTTGGTTAGAGCTTCGTACTAATACTAGACGTCATACTCTAGCCTTGGTAATGCGAAGGTCGCAGGTTCAAGCCCTGCCGGGAGCAAATGCCCCAGATGCGTTATTCGGACTTCTTTTTTTGCTTTTTATACTATAAATCGTACGACATCGCTTTTCTCCCTTGTATCATTTGTCAAGGCCTTTTGTAGAGTCAATTTTCCTTTTAATATAGAAACACATCATAATAGGTGAATGACTAATGAATTGCACTAACCCGACCGGCCTTCAAGGTTCTTTTACTTCTTTATTTTCGACATATCTCAATATATCGACCTATGCCAATTGGTAGAAATATCTATAGCCTCTCTACGTATAGTTGTTTGACGACAGGCTCCGCGTTTACTACACTTTCGACGGAAGTTTCCTACCTAGTGTTTAAAATAGGACGCTTGACACGTTGATATCTGTTGTAAGAGCTGGTAAATTACTTGAGTTTTGACAACCTGCCCACAAGACAACCTACGAGACATCTTAATATAATTTGGTTCCAATGGCATAAAGAAGTTGTGATGGAGTGGCAAGGAAGCTATCTAGCATTTCGTGTCGCAATTTTCTCACTGTATCGAAAGGCATGGATGGCCCAGAGGGGAACTTTATCAAGCCTTCGTAATTACTGGCGGCAATTAGAAGTATATATACCTACTTTAATTCCTGGGAAGAATCCTTCGCCTAACATTGAAAATCTTAGAATCATACCTCAGCGCGTTGAAGTCCTGGTATTGTTCTGGTTCTTTGAACCCTTCCAGAAGTAAACATCACAATTCTATTCACTTTAAGAAGAGGGAATAAAGCAATATAAATGAGATGTCAGTCTAACTACTCTGGGTGTTATCGCTTAATGCAGCTGCCCTTAAGCGCGAAACGATGTTCGATTGTACAGATTCCGGTTTATATCCATATTCATGATATGCTGCTTAGTGACATCCTCCGCGGTGTTGACCGGGAAAGACCTTGTGTAAACCCATCCACAGATGGTATGCGCTTTTAATATGTCTCTTTGCACAAGAGGCATCTTGAGCTCCACTGATTCTCCTCGTAGCCACTTTTTAAGCGCACCCATGGAAAAGTTATCGGAGACCCAAGGATCCGAATCTTCAATCTTTCGATAAGTAAGAATCTCAGTTTGAATAACTGCCCAAACGAGACCGAGTTGTGGATTTCCGCAGGGAAAATCAGGATCCGCGTGAAAGTCTTCCAGCGGACACGTAGCCGTAGATATTGTCGAAGCATTATCGCCTTCATCGCTGTCTTCACCCTCATCGCTGTCTTCACCCTCATCACCATCAACATTCATAGAGTTGAGTTGATCTCCAAGGTCTGGCTGTTCACTGGCTTCGGTATTTAGGCAGTATATTTTGCCAGATTTGGCTAGCTGCAAGATTCCACGCATGCAATGCCATCCAATCTGGCATTCGGGGCTCCAGCGATCTATAGTTGCGGCTGGGACTGTTTGCATAAAACCATCAGCGTCTAATCTTGCATGATGACACCCAGTCGCGGATGTGAGCCCTAATATTTCATCGAATGATACCTCCTCCTGTAGTGAAACATTTGCTCCTAGCCTTAATAGACAGACTAGCATCGCGACGGCTCCAAATAGCGTTTCGCCTTGGATGCCTGAATCTGCTAAATGGTATGTCAATACCACTATCAAGTGAAGGGTTCCAAGTGATAGTTTGGTACCGCAAGAGACGCAGTGTCGAATGAATAGTCCGCTGGGGCGGCCGATATGGGGTATATAATCTCCAGGAGCGAAAAGCTTCATCATGCTGTGACAAACAGCCTGAACGGAGCTGTGACAAAAGGGATGTTTCCAGTTAAAGGGAACGCGGTATTTGCCACGTTGAAAGAGATGGCGAATTGCTGGAGAATCTGCATCCCATCGACCACATGGATCTTTTTCTTCTCCAGGATACGCATGTGTGTCGATAAAGCTGGAGCTGACGTCTCTTGGGCTAACACGGGTATGTGAACGTATAATAGAGATTACCAAGCTATCAAGGATTGTATGTCCCATGATGTCCTCGTAATTTTTAGCGACCGGATATTCGTCTTCAATATACTCGACAAGTGTATTGAGCAGAGAACAGCACGTATTACCGCCATCCAAGTAGGTAGCTGCGAGGTGGTAAGGGTGTAATTCTTTGAGAGACTCAATGAATCCTCGATCTAACACTTTCTTTAAAAGAATTGATTCCACCAATTCTATGTTCCCAGCCATTATCGCGAATCTCAAAGACTCTAATTGCAGTGAACTCGGATCTGTTCGCAGTGACTCGGCGATTAATGAATTAGAGACTGGTAAATTCTCAGGTGATGAAGAAGTGAATGTGTTTTCCGTAATTGATTGTTGCATTGACTGGGGAAAGGAATGGTCGGTACGTTCCGCCAACGACCACGGCTTCTCCAGAGGGTGATTAGAATTGGTCGTCATCTCATCTTCCTCTCTGCTAAAGTATAGGTGTTCTCTGCTGACATGAATAACCCATCGGCAGTGCTGCGAAGGCATAGGCAAAAACGTTGCTTCGTCGTGAGACAGTAGAGGCGAAGGTGCAAAACCGATCGTTGGAGTTGCAGGCGCCGAGGAGGGAATCACTGACGGGCTAAGAGTCAATTCTGCTATCATATCAAATGTCCACATCAGGGGCCCGCGTCCCCAGTATTTGGCTGTGACGAAAGTGTGAATCCAGAACTCGTGCATATAATCTATCATGGCTCTGTCGTGGATTAGCGCCATTTTTTCGAATACTGCTTTAATATACTTACATGCGATCTTCTTTGCCACATTTTAAAAATAACTCTTTAAATTGTCCCTGCAAGAATAGGTTTGACAGATCTTGTCTAAATCTTTGACGAATAAGCTGCATCGATGGCGACGCCATGGCTTGTGGGGAAGTGCCAGTGGTATTCTCTGGGCTGTTGACTGTTATGTAGTTCGGGGTAATGGCCGCAGCCGGGGAGGAGATATCTAGCTGTCGGAATATCAAGTTGTTGAAAGCGCTATAAGGGAGCCTCCATGAACTTAGTCTAGAAATAGTTATTATACTTATCATAAGGTTGAGGAACAAGATTCAAGGACTAACACTCCTGGTACCATGGGCTCTACCACATGGCGACGAATTTTATCTTGGAGATATCTCTTGAGTTGTTTCTTATCCACGGGTTTGCCTTCTTGAAGTGTAACATCAGAAGTGCTTGTTCCAGCACGAGTCCTTTTGCCAAGGGCAACAGTAACATCGTCTTTCTCACGATTCAGTATGCGCCTGCGAATATTCCATTTACGAAGCGAATATTCGAGTTGGTTCTGTCTGTAGATTCGACAGTGTCAGCAATGAATCATATAGTGGGAGACAAAGTTTGCGCTGAAGAGGGGGATGCACAACTGACGCGATATGGAAAGAATATTTGTCCTTCATAAACTCGACCACTTGGCGCATCACCATACGCTTGCCGCCGGGTCCATAGTTTCCCGTATATAATTCGACGATGATAGGCTTGAGCTTTTCCAATCGTTCTGCAAATGGCAAGCTACAAAACTTGTCTTCGTCGGAGCGAGGGAGCAAGTCATCGATCTCCATGACGAACGAAATTGGAATCAACAAGACTGGAAATGAAGAGACAAAAATGAAGAGACAAAAATGAAGAGACAAAAATGAAGAGACAAAAATGAAGAGACAAAAAATGAAACGAAAGAAAAAGAAGAGAGGAAAAAAGAAGAGAGGAAAAAAAAAAGAAGGGGCCAAAAGCGGTTGGATAATTTCAGAAGAATTTTTGCAGGTAAAATCGAGTGTGGGTGTAGGAGCAAAGCTTGCTCGTGGCGGGTCGCGGCTCTTTATATCTGCCTCGTTTTTTCGACATGAAAGGCCCAATGGTGCCTAAACTCAGCTGTAAGCTCATTTTGGGAAACATGACTCGTACAAGGCATCAGGCTGGGGCATCGTTGCTCCGGGCGGTGACGTGCTATTGGTGTTAAATCGGGATAGGCACGCAGTATCAAACAAGCAACTGGACCTATGAAAAAGCAGTATGCTCGAGTACAAGTAATCCGTGCGTCTATCGACAGTGAAGATACAGGTACCTTAGTACTAAGGGTAAGGCGACAAAGTCGGTGGTGACGAACAGGTACCTAAGGTCGCGACAGCCTGAAGGATCACCTAGTAGTACTACCCGGTACCTACCTAGGTAGGTACATGTAGTTGATCGTCTTGGGGGGACGAATCGAAGCCTGTGTGGTTTTTTTTTTTTTTTTTTTTTTTTTTAAAAAAAAAAGAAATAGCAATAAAAATGCTCGCTCCGGTACCATTCAAACCCTTTCGGGTCCTATTGTCAACCATATATGCTCAGCTGTCACAGTGGGAGATAGCATCCCTCATCCATACCACCCCAGAGGTAGTATTGACGAGGCAAGAGGTTATTTGTAGGTATATGTAGTTAGTAGGTACCTTAGTAGTAACTTGACGGTTGTACAGCATGTAGAATATACCGTGTATTGATATTCACCTACGTATCTAAGGTATGTACTGCTACCTATACGGCTGTGTAAGTAGCATTTGGCTTAAAAGGGGACCCTTTGCAGCAACACCCCCACCACCCATGAAGCCCTCCTTTCTTTCGGTCTAGATTAATACCTGTACTCGTCCATCACCGGCCGCCTCCGCCATCAACCCGCCTCATGCAAGCCTCGCCTGCACACCCCACAGGACTGTCATCCATTGGATAAACAAAACCTCGCTGACCATTAAGAACGCGCGAGGAACGCCAGCCGCAGTAGGTGCTTTCCCTGAGTTTGGGGTTTCCCTACTACCAATGTACCAAACAAAACTGCGCTGGCCAACCACACAGGAGTACGCGGTCGATTGGCCAGTTAGATGTGTATATCGGTTCCACATGTACTTGATATACTTGCCCACCTCAATGCCGTGATGCCGGCAGACTGTCCCAATTCCTGCATCAAATACCATCAGAACCGATCCACCTGGCATCCACAAGTTAGTTTGGATGGCATTTTATCTTATGACTAGAATGGTATCTCTCTTTCTACTCCGTGGCTCCTTGCCTTGTTGACTGCCTAACAGTACTAATTGTACTACCTGTCCCAGTGCACTGACATCGGGCAGGAGGGAGTTTCTTTTCCCTTTAGCTGTAGTTGCCGGGGAAATTGATTGCTGTCCCTCCTGTCCATGAGTGATGTATTACTCTCCACTCTTGCCTTTTCTCTGATGCCTATATAAGCCCTCCGTTATCCCATCCTCAATTTTCTTTCATCTTCTTCAGGGCAGTTCAAAGCCAAGTGTGGTTTATACATCATCCTATCAACCGAAACACTGTTTCTGCTGACGACTTCATTCCGGTCTGAAATTCACAATGCCATATCTTGAAATGGAAAATCAGAACTCCATCGGAGTAAAGTCTACGTGAGTCATGCTGAGACTTCTTCATTCTGAAATATCGTCAAAACCTCCCTGTATTCCCATAATTCTGGGCAGTTTAACACAGTTTCGCTCTCTATACTGGCAGAATTGTCATCTTACCTTGTTCTTTTGATATGCTTCTCGAGTTGGAAGCTTGATCTTGATCTTGGCCAGCTGCAATGCGTTGGTGCAAAACCATTCATCATTCACTCCCCCCGCTCATCTTGGAAAACACTTCACACAGGTCCACAGTCAATGATCAAGTTTTGATCGATATACCAGCAAAGCAGGGAATGCTATGACGAACTAGTGTGAGTCTGGCAATTGTATCGGCCTTCATACAGCATTTCTCTTTCAAGTCCTCTTGCCCGCTTCCCATAACAAATATGAGATCGTTTCAACCCAATACACTGTGACTGAAAGCCGTGTTTATTTTCATTTAGGGATGCGGCAGATACTTGGAGCACCGCAGCGAGAAGCGATTCTCCTCCACCAATCGCCCGAATGAGCCGTCGTACGGCCACTTCAGCCGACGTCGCAAGCACCACGGAAGCATCACAGACTAATGACATGAGAAAAGATCAGAATGATGTTCTTCATGGCATCGGTTCACAGTTTCCTGTCATTGGTATGTCTTGTCCACTCGATGGTATATGACGATGCAGACAGTGACTTACTTCCCTGACCCTACTTTAGATGGTGCTATCAAGAATATGGACCTCCATCCTGATCTCTAACGCTACTGTCCCTCCCTCCTATATCAACAAACACAACGTGCCGGCCGAGATAATCGCAGCGATGTATACGACACTTGGGATTTTGCAATAAGAAAAAGAGTACTGCTATATTTTATCCAGCAACACAAGAATACATAGATATCTGGCATGATATGCGGCGTTTTGTTGATTATGTATTTTCTCGAGTTGGATAGATCAAAAGCTCATGGAAAAGAAATCCGGCGCCATGTTTAGTAATGGGTTGAAGACATATCGCTTGGGAAATATGATCCAATTATTTTATTCTGCTACTCTCATTCCACTCCATTACTAAAGTTCTTAGTATCGTGCATTTTGCCATTTCTTCATGCTTTGTTCGTGCTTCAAGGTACATGTGTTGATCGACGAGACTTGGAATAGGGTTATGACTAAAAAGATAGTGGACGGGAGCTACGCCGAGACCCCACCCCCAAAGACTTGGCCTCCCCATGAAATAGTGGAAACCTTTGCGGGCTCAATGCACGATCTTTCAAGACCCTGGACTGGCTAAACTCGGGCGCTATCATTACATGTAATAGTTGAATTGCTTCTCAATTGACTTGGGAGTTTCTGTGCATTTAGGTACTAATTGTACATGTAACTGTGTATACAACTTTTGAGCAAAACAACATTTAGTAGAATGAGTATTTGTCTCTCTATCAGCATTATTAAACAAGAGTAAGCCCACTATAAATGATAAGCGTGGCAGAGACTTCTTAACTCCGAATAGCCTTTTTTCTTTATTCATGTTTGTATTTGTTCATCTTCAATTTCATTTTCATTTTGACTAGGAGTCGAGGCTGAACTTGAAAGGAATTCCGATCTTGGAGTGGAGGCCAGAACGAGAGCCATGCGCAGAGTGCAAATTTCCTAAACATGGAAGCTTTGTTATAGGCCAATCCTAGAAGCGGCCCCTCTGTGAGCCCACAGCGGGCACCCGGAGGCAGAACACAGTTTGCTACGGTCGTTTTGGAAGCATACCTTATGAAGCTAAGCTAATTGAATAAGCTGACCTCGGGGTATTTTGACATGCTTATTTACTTCCATTACGTTAAATGGAGATAAGGCTGATGTGTGGATTGAAGACCACCGCTCTACGGTCTAAAGATGCCCTCAAGAACAAGCTCATGATCCCCTCTTCTCAGCCCCGGCGCTATTGGCAATCAAGCAGTGGCACACATGATTCGGGACTTGGGGTCAACGTACAGTTTTATAAAGAAATGTACTTCATCGACACGTGCAGGATCTCTCCGCGGCAAGTTGGCTCTCCATCCTCTTGCGATAAAGGGATGAGAGGACGTATGTCCTATCTCGAGTCGTCCTACCTGTTGGACTGTTGCCTTGGACATGACCATGAATAAATTGGTCTTCAGCAGCGCTGATACAGCTCCTGAATTGATTGGATGGTGGCATCATTAACCCGCTACGGCTGCGCATCCGCTAATGCGACAACAACAACAACAACAACAACAACAGGGACACGACGGCGCCGGCGCAGAATTTCCCTCATCAGGTTAGCCCCTGTGGCGGCATCCCGTATGCATGCGCTCAGGCGTATGTACAGCAGAAGCGGAAGGCCGACTTGCAGATCAAAATAGCGGTACCTTTGACACATCTAGAGATGCTGCTGTCAGTTCTTGGGGCGGCTGGGCTCAGAGCCGCGTCCAGTGAAGTAGCGTATCTGCAAGATTGGCCCCCAACCTCGGCGGTAGCGTTCTTGAACTCAACGGTAGTGCGGCTTACACAGAGATTGACCCTGGACTCGTTCTCTCGGGGAGTGGGGTCCTGATTGCGAAACTCAGCGGCAGCATGTGAGATTAGCCCACAGTTAACTGTTGAGAGAATAGTCGAATCTCGATGTATTGACCAAGGCGCCCATTGTGGTCTTAAAAACGCCGGTAGCCTATGCGTAAGGCTATCCCACCTTGCGCCTGACACACATAGAATACAGTATGAATGCCGTTCAAGAGGGAAAAATACAAGTGTGTTTTGGTGTGCGTAAATCTCCATGGGTGTTGACCTCTCTCCATAGATACTTGATGCCCAAATTAGGTGCAGTTGACTTTCTGGCGTATGTATGTCCCTGATGGTTCATCAATAAGGTTGCCAGAAGATGTGTGGTTTGCTTGGTTACTTCTGCATCTACCACCTGTTTCCTGTCAGCTATATCTGTATAAGCCTGTGATATTTCCACTTACCCTTTTTTTTTCTCTTTTCTTGCCTTTTATATATTACCTAGTACTGACGTTTGAAGCCTTATTTCTGCAAATGTCATTCAATTTGCCGCCCCGCAAGGTTATTCAATCTCATACATTCTCTCATTGACTATCCTACTATGAAGAACTCAAAAGTCACCACCACTAGACCTAGGTAAGCCACTCTTTATTGCTGTTAAGTATTGTCTAATCTTCCCTTGAACCAAGATATCTGGTTTCATGATGCCTCTGTTAACGATGGCACACTTCCACGCGTTTTCTTCTCATTGATCTCAGTCGTATCATTGGACTGTTAGTCAGCTTCTAAATACGATTCAGACGCAATGTCATAATAATCCATGGCCTCCATTTAACATCTCTGTTTGCATACATGACTAATCCTATCTTTTAATCTCTCTAGGAAGTCATCGGATACATGGAGCACTAAGGCAAGAAGCAGCTCTCCTCAGCCGATGCCGAACACAGGTGACGCTCGCAGCACTCGCAGCCTCAAGATGCGCAAGGATAAAACCGCCGTAAAGTCTCAGAATAATCTCCTCTTCGGAGTTGGTTCACAATTTCCCACCATTGGTATGCCATAGCCATCATATCGAATCCCACCAGAAAGAAACTAGCTAATGTTTGGTATCTATAATAGATGACTCGATCAAAAACAAAGACATCGACCCAAAGCTCTAAGATACTACATCGCCACGCACATGATCTTGGATATAGCAATCTGGATTTTGTATTGTGACTTAAACTGTGGCTAGAAGGATGAAGCTATCATTGTTATTTAGCAAGCTAGAATGTTATGAGCCTTTCATTTCAAGCCAATCCTATCTGGTACACCTACGCTATTCCTCGTTATTATGTACTAATTTAAGTGATTCATGATGACAACGTAGTTATAACTTATCAAGCCTGAGCATACATATTGTCGGATTATAATGGATCAAAGATGATCTTGCATCAAGATATTATCCGTACCTAGCTGAGCTTCGACATCACGCTTGGCTAACCGAGTCTAGTATACAACGTGAGGAAAGGGCAAACACAATAAACTTGTTATTAGGATACCATGTGTACCATGCTGTGATTCATTTCTGATGTATCGACATACTGGTATATCAACGATATAATGTCGTTTTGGGACACTCGACTTGCTGCGAATGTGTCTCATGCCATCAAGACTACATGTATATAATCCTCAATGCATCTTCCGTCATTTCAACTACTCTTCTTCATCCAAGGCGCTTCTAATCAGATTCGTAATGTCTCCTGCTGTAAGGCGCAGGTGGAACTCCAAAGACGTGATCCTTCTTGTTATAATCCCTAAGCTCCCCACGTTCAACTCCAAAGCCATTCTTCGGGACATGTTGGTATTTGACTTTGGGCGGTTCCATAGACGGGTCGCGGTCGCGCAGCCGGGTGGATGGCGGTTGCGCTGTCAAGCTACTCTGCTTGATCCCGAGCTTCTTGTTCAGCTCTAACTCGACCCAAGATCTCTCAATGTACACCGCTTTAGGGTCGCGCCCGCCGTTATACATCTGCGCGAGGACAACCCGCTGCATCCACTCCCTCGCGGATGCAGCGTCGTCGAAGCAAAAGACCAACCCGTACTGGAAGCTGGCACGGATGTGTGTCATTCCCTGCGGCACCGGCAGCCAAACACTGTACTCCTGACCGGTTAGGATGCGGGCCTCGCGATGCAAGCTTTGGTACGCCTGAGCCTGCTCTTTCGTCATGAATTGTATCTTCAGTTCCTTTTGACCGAAGTCGTAAATAATGTCCAGATCATAGCTGCTCATCTCTGAGATAGGAAGAGGGTGATTTGAAACCAGGCTTTGCGGGGGAAACAGTTGAGTGTTCGCAGTCACACGTTGGTGCCCGACGTACGAGTAACGGTGACTGCCGCAGCATTCAGCTCATGCAGGTTGAAATGTGATCACCAATAGGATCAACGGCAGACTTCGCTTACCCCTCTTCTGAAAATTCCTTCTACTGCCCTCTCAACGTGAGCCTCATGGGTGTCTGGCCTGTCCTTACCTAGCTCGTCGTTGACTTTAAGTCATCATGAACACAGATCTGGAAAAGGGCAAATTTTCAAATGCGAATGTCTCTGTTCCCATTTCCCGAATTACTGCAGAACACCGCCGAGGGAATGATGTTCCCGCTCATAACGAGGAAGAGGGTCACACGAGGCTGTCAATGATAAACTCAAATCACAGGCGAAAGAGTCCTGACAGACGTATCAGTGAGGGATCACGACGGTCTCTGCGAAGAAGAGGCACGGCTCGAACCGTCAACTTCGACGGATCGGTCCGCTATGGCGGCGATGAGGCGCATACTGGTAACCCTCTTTTGTATTCACGTCTTCTTGTCACTCCTCAACTGATAAAGATGGGTAGGTGAGGAAGAGACTCAAAGCAGAGAAAAGGCGCTTGAAAAAAACCTCTTAGATCACTTCATCGAAAGTATATTCATGACTCTAGATCCGAAGCCAGATATACCAGGTACGCCGGATATCGATAATGGTTATACCAAGTTTGAGAACTGACAATCAACGCCAGGCAAGGGACTGGTCATCAGCTTAGCAGGTCTTCAGCGCATGCGGCTCCGCAAACTCCAGGCGGATCTATCAAACCGAGTGATGGAGATGCACTTCAATCACAATATGCCCGGCGATTGGGAGTTCCTTCTGAAAGAATATAGTCAGCCTGCTCCGTGTACATGTGCCCTACTCCAGCAACTAACCTCTAATAGCTCAGGCAGTGCGCGACTACGACTTCATAAAGACGTGCGTGGACCGACCCGACGATCCCTTCATCATCGCGAGTCGACGCAAGCTGGAGGCCGGGATTCTCACATTTGAGCTGCAGAACTTTCCTCGGCCGGGGAATCCCGACTCGCACGATGAAGATTGGAGCACCATCGACATCCCCCCGGGAACCCAACAAGACACGTTCGGTCGGGGCGACCTGTCACAGAAGGCTAAGCTGCGAGCACTAATCAAAAGGGTGGCCATGGCAGTATTTAGCGGTTTGTTCCTCCTTGCTCCAATGTGGATCATGGTACTTCATCCTACCACGTACACGGGCTTGGTTTTGACGACCGTCTTCACCTTTGCATTCGCCATCGTCATGGCCGTTGTGCTTCGCGGGGATTCGACAATAGCAGTCATGTCTTCTACCGCTGCGTATGCTGCTGTTCTAGTTGTGTTTGTTGGCACAACTACAGGACCAGGTAGTAATTAATACGGAAATAGTAGTTTCAAATTACAAAAGGATTTTATATCATTACTTTTTAATAAACTTACATCATATCTCAAGCTGGGATATACGTATTGCCTAGCCATGGGTGATTACGGACAACTCTATATAAAGATATTATTCATATTTGGGCTTCGAAATCACACATGGCCGACTACGTCTAATATGTACTTCGTGGCGAAAGTACAAACACAATACACCTGCCATTCGGATACCGTGCGTACCTAATATGATTCGTTTCTGATGTATTGACTAAGTGTGCCGAATCAACGATCATATTTAAAATTCACGCGCAGCTTTCGGCCCACACCGTAGTATGAACTCTTTCTCGCTTTTCAAGTATCATATTGGTCCATCGCTTTTTGGACATACAGCTTTGCCAAAACCCGCTTACTAGTGACCAAAATTAAACACACAGTTCCAGCTATCCCACTCAACCAAAAGGTATCAACTTTCCGTACGTCTTCTTCAGGTGGCGTGCCAATATCGGTATCGAATGCCCTTCTATTTTAGAATTAACAGGCCGGGCAACAAGCAAGGTCGCCGTCACAGGCATGTTCCTCGGTGGAATGAATGTGTAATCGGCGCAACGCCCCTTTTTGACACGAAACCCCATGGCAACCATGGCACTTTCAAACGCGGCCCAAGTGATGAAGACTCCGGCCTTTGGCTTTTTAAAGAGAGTGGTGAAGACCTTTTTGGCGGCGGGATTTGCATCCAACTGCCGCAGCTGCGCTTTGATCAGTTCGTTGGTGGCTTGCTCATTCTCAGACGTTGATGTTTGAACGGGAGTTGTATTTTCTTCGAATTTCTTTAGATCCACACCCTCGGCGGTGCAATAAGCGATCGTAAACGGAAATCCTTCTGGCGTGTCTTCAGTCTTCCGAGACTGGGCTCGGTGATATACCAGGCATTCTTGCACAGCGTAATGGTAGAAAAAGTCCATTTTCGAGCCCATATTGCGTTCAACAAAATCGTCGAGCTGAGCCAATGCCTTGTTTGCCATTCCGGGCTCCAGTAGCTTAGTGATTGGCACTGAGGATTCCTGTAAATCTATTTCTTTCCGGATATCATTCAAACCTGAATTCAACTCCCGATATGCCTCTAGAAACGTTTGTCCTGTCTTGCGAGAGAGAGATGGTACTGGTAGGTACATTGAAAACTCTTGTATAGCTGCCGCGGTCATTATTAGCTCGCACATTGCATCCATCTCTCTCTGTTGTAGGGGTTTCCAAAAGGATTGTTTAGAGTTGTATAGTCTATCGAAATGGTTGAACCACTCAGTTGCCTGTGAAGCACGCGTCTGGGACTGGCATAAGCGCAGCATGTATTGCAGAAGAGGATCGCCTTGAGAAAGCTCTTGTGGCTTGATCTTCATAAAGACTTTTGGGTTTCCGGCGTCATCGTAAGTGTTGGCCACACGCCGGAAACAGTCTGCACCGATTCCTGTTTGGACATGCCTGATGAAGTGAGCCTGAGCGCGACTGTACTCGAAGTGGCATACATTGGAGATCTCTTGAAGAATGACTTGCTGGTAGTCCGGCCTAGTATCTGTATTGTCCAACATCTCCAAGAGATCGCAAATGTAGCTCCAGATGGCGAATTTCTGGACCCAGCCACGGATAGCTTCGAAAATGGCACAGCTGATGTATTTGTCGGTTTCGAGTGGCAAGTGGCGGCCTTTCTCGTCCGTAACTAGCTCTGGCCGGCTGAGAAGCCAGGAGTTGGCATTGTAAACAAGCACAGATGGCTCATCCCGGAGAATAGCCAGGTACTCCTCGAGGTAATCTCTCGACTCTTGGGCACGAAAGAGTATCCGGGCGAGCGGCGTCTTTTCTGGCGCCAATCCAGCTGCCGACAGCTTCTTTGCTAACTTCACTACGACCTCCTCCGTGAGCTTCTCCGGCGCCTTTCTGCCTCTTGACATCTTCAGCAAGGGCTTGCTTGATAGCCGTCCGGCGGTCATGCGCTCTCGTTCAACCTTTTCCCACTGCACTTTGGTCCACCATGATTGAGGAATTTTATCAAGCAGTCCCAGGATGAGGTCTCGGAATTCCATCGTCGATATCAATTGTCTGTTATGGATCAGGTTTCCTGTTCCCGAAGAAACACAACTGCCAATTTCCGTCATAGCCTTCTTCAATTCTAGCATCCCTTCGTCTTCTTGATCAAGCTTCACGGTATCTCCGTAACAGTCCTCTGTAAATATCATATAGTAGTTCGGCGCCCCTCGTGGTATAAGTTGCTTCTGGTTCACCTTCTCAGTAATGAAAGGGCCATCGCCGAGTGCACCGTCAACGCCGGCCCAATACTGCTGAAATAAAGACGTCGTAGCACGGTGCTCGAGGTGATTCAACAGATATTTTGCACTCGTCGAATAATCTTTCCGGTTTATGTCGGAAAACATCGCTTCCCTCTGGTCCTGAATCTCGTTCCAGCTGTGGTGATCTGAATTCGCCCATTCTTCATGATCCATGAAAGGTCTCGCCCGCTCATGTCTGTTCAACCTGTGCCAAATGGCTCTAATTTGCCATTTGTAATCGTTGTATAACCGGGCAAGGTCGCTATGCATACGTTGAAGGAAGTCGCCGTCGGGTCGGTGGGCTTGGTAATCGCATCTAGGCTGTGGAGGCATTGGGTCAACCAAGTATTTGGGTCTCCTCGGATTGGTTTCGGATAGGGTGGCGAGATTTTGTTGCTATTAGAAATATAGGGCTGATAAGCGTGATTCAATATGTGTTTGGATTTGGGAGAAGATTCAACGTTCCGTCGCCAAGGGTTGCATGCTGGAATAATCACGTGGACTGGCTCCTGCTCATCAAACTTCCAATGTCATCGTGAAACGCCTCGAAATTGTTGTTGAAATGCATCACCCGGGCAACATCCAAGTATGTACTAATGCATCAGACATCATAACTGAGCCAGAAAGGCAAGAGCTATTGAGCCGTCACCAAGTTAAATCCGGATAGAGCAAAGAAAGGTTTTTGAAACCGCTACTCTCCGCGCGGTCCAGGTGCATATAATGGAAGGCATCATGTATACTCCCAAGTATGAGGTACTAGAACTGCCAGTGCAGAAAATGGCCGAGTTTGGCATACGATTAGGCTACATTGTCACAAAATCACGCATTTTGCAAGAGATGCTACATGACAGACTGGAATTATTTGATGAGAATATGACGCTCATGATATACTAGCACAAAACGATGACAAAACTTTTGTTCTCACTCATGCCTGTTATCAATCTCCATATCATTTCCCTACGCCCTCAGCAGAATGCTTCTGCAAATCTTTGGGATCAAATGTTGGACATCCCTCAAACTCATCAGTCACATGAGACCCTTTGCTTTGAAGCGAACCTCGTTGGCCGGTGAACTCTTCCATGGTTTTAGGAGGCAAGACCTTAGTCCCATGATGCACAGCCCCAGCTTGATGAGTCTCATGGATTGGAACAGTAGTGTGTACAACTTCTGGAGCAATGGTTTCCTTTTGGATTACTGGCTGGACATGCTCGTGCACGTGGTGATGGACTCGTTCGCCCGCGAAGACAGGCGCTTCAGTTGCGCTTTCGTGTGTGGTTTTGTGGACAACGGATGTGTCCTTATATTTGGCGGCATCACGGTTGAGGTAGGATTCGACATTTTTGTCGTTACCGTGCTCAAAAGTTTTGTGTTCGGTTGGTAGCACCTTGTGAGAATGCTTTTCTGGGCTAAAGATAGATGTCAGATTAGGAATTTATAGATCTATGGCCAGGTAAACGAACAGAACTTCTTTGGTATTAACCGGTTGAACCGTAGTATGATGGTGGTCTTGATGGGTCTCTTTCTCCACGGCGGTCCTTATGTTTTCTTGCTGCTGTGGCTGAACGTGTTCGCTAGTGACTGGCTGTCGAGTTTCCTCATCCACAGTGGTGTCATGTCTGTTGTCTTGAGAAATGAGGTTTCCAACGGCTTTCTTAACTTTATTCATATTGATTGCGGTACGTAATTTCAAAGATGTGGTTGAAATTGCTGGAGAGCTTAGAATTGGGTACACATATATACATCTCTAGATGTATGTTTGTAGGTAGTTAATATCAGCTATCAGCTCCCATTTATACTTGCTTTCAAAAACTGTACGTCACTACTCCATCTTTCAATTCTAGCATACTCTTTCGGCTACATAATTTTACTTTGTTCTTCGTAGCACACCTTTCATCTTCAGAAGATGCACCGGGAGGCTGGGACGCTTTGAAGAGCGCCAGTTTTGTCATTTTGTTCATTATTTACGGCATGGCTTGTAAAGATGGATATAAGCAGGTTAATAATGGCATATTAGCTTCCAGGAGCTATCAATTGCCACCTTCTATGACACGGAGACTACGGGGGTAGTCTATTCTTATCGTTAAAGAATACATGATTGGTTTCAAAATTGCCGAAGGACTCCAAGTTGGATGATTCAAGGTTGGAACTAAAGTTGTGAAGTTCGATTAGACTTAAACTACCATGGAGTAGATCGCCCCAGCTATCTATTAGGTAGCATGCACGTCATCCATGACCCTTCGCAAGCCATTTCCACACAGTTACCAAGAGTGCAAGTTTGCTAGCATTTAGCTACTCAGCTGGTCCTCCGGAATTAAAGCTCCTGAACCAATCACATAGTCGATCTAATAATATCGTAGAGCGTCCATCATCGAGGTTTGCAGCCGACTTGCACTACTGTCGGAACACTTTCACCGCATCTCCACTCTTACATACATTTTCACATCACCCATGTATCTCGAAACTTTGTCTATCGCAAAAGACAATCATTTGACTGCTAGTGCAAGTGCTATGGTATAGCATCAATATCTATGTAGATATAGAAACTTGTTAAAATGCTATCTCATCTCTTCTCCACCACAAACTCGCGTACGCTAATTGCATCACACTTTCCGGCCGTTCTGGAACCTTTTCAGCTGCCCATTTTCAGTAATCAGCTCCCTGGGTACACCCTTCTCGACAATTCTACCTTGATCGAGGACGACGAGTGCATCGAAGTTTCGAACTGTATTCAGTCGATGAACGATGGAGACTATGGTGTGCTCATTAAATTCGGTCTCGAGAGCTTTGATCATTAGTTCTTCTGTATGATGATCCACCGCACTCATCGCCTCATCCAGGATGACAATTTTGCTTTCGTCTTTACGGAGTATGGCCCGCGCCAAACAGAGAAGTTGCTTCTGGCCATAAGACAGAGCCAAGTCGGTCATTTCCGTATCGAGAGAGCCGCTCTGGCAAACGGCGTCCCATACTTCCAATCTCTCGAGTAGAGCAATAATGTCGGCATCTGAGAGTATTTGTCTCTGTTTACCCGAGTCATAGAGAAGATTTGAGCGTAACGATCCTGGGAACAAGACTGGATGCTGAGGAACCACGATTAAACCAGACCGTAGAGCTTGCTTAGACAGTTGTGAGATGTCCAGCCCATCAATTGTAATGGTCCCAGAGTAATCCAACAGCCCAAATAACGTTGAGAGCAGGGATGATTTTCCACTTCCACTTCTTCCGCAAATGGCAACCTTCTGGCCTGGCTGGATCTGGAGAGAGATTTTGTGAAGGACAGGATCCCCCCCTCCCTCTTTTCTAGTATAGAAAGCCTCGATATTTTGCCAGTCGATTTGACCTCTTGAAGGCCATGAAGTTGAAGGGTTCAAAAGCGTGTCCTCTGATGGCTCAATCTCTTGTGGAGTGACCTGCATGAACTCTTTAAGTCGGGCGATCGCTCCAAGAGACGTTTCGAGTGATGTCCAAGAGGAGATAAAGTTGGCGAGCGATCCACTAAAGCCCAGCGCACTGTACATGGCAATGGCCATGTTTCCCGGCGTAGAAGTCTTGGTGGTAACTCCAAAGAGGACAAGAAGCACCGCTGCGACAGTTACCAAGAGATCAAGGACCAAGTTTAACCAGCGCTGAATGGAGAGAAGCAGATAGTGTGGGCGCTGAGAACGATCTAGCAATCCGAGAGATGACTTGGTCATAGCAAATTGCCAATGAAACGCGCGTATGGTTGATAGTCCTTCAATGGTCTCCAGAAGCTGCGTGTTCAGTGGCGATTTGGCTTGGAGGTCAAGCACACGGAGTTGGCGCGAGGTTCGGAGATAGAATTTTTGCAGCGCGTAGAGCACTAGGATTGCTACTGGTAGTGTTGCCGCAAGGTATTTCGCACCGACAATGATGATGATTGCATCTCCAATGCATGATAGAAGGCCTGTGAAAAGAAGTTAAAATGAGATCCTGCATTTAAAGACTTTCATGATGGATATACCAAATGTCGTTGTATAAACTGCTGTAGGCAATTCTCGATCAACAAGAGACATGTCTTGGCTAAATCTGTGATTCATGTTTAGCACAGTCTGTTTGCCGTATGCCATTTGCGATACCAACCTATTAATCAAGTCGCCAGTGTCGACATAATTGAAGAAAGCCATCGGTGCCCTAGTTATGTTAAATTCCCGCTTTACTGAGTGGCCGGCAACTTGACTTACTTCATTGTCGCTTCCAACAACTGCCAATGGAGCCATTCTGCAGATCGTGGAATTAAAACGACAAACATGAACCTGTACGCAATAATTGATGAGAATGGTCTTAATGAGTGGAGGATGGGTTATACGGACCAGCAATCAACCCCAATGGCTGCAACTCCAAGACAGAGAAACATGGCGTATACACCGTAGTACATGCCTGTGTTTGTATCAGAGTGGCCCTCATTCGCCTCTGTCCACCATTTAAGCCAAATTTCTCCATTAACCGTTAGTGAAGACCCTCAACAGTGAATGACCCTAAGTTTACTCACGAGAGAATTGAGCAAGGAATTGTTCCGTAGTGGAAAAGAACAGTGATCCTAGAGCTAATTTCCAACCTATTGATCTGAAGTAGTAAGCATAAAGAGACGAATCTCCCATTCGTTGAGTCAGGTTTTCGGTTTCTTCGGCCTCAGTTTCTTGTCTTTGTATATTGGGTAGCTTTGGTTCAATTTCGTCTGACGAATTCTCAGATGTCGAATCATCTCCCTTGCCTTGTTGACTCTTAAGAATGGCTACTGAATCGCAAAGCTCACCGAAAGTGCCTTGGTGTTCAATGCGCCCATTCTCCAGAATGATGATGTGATCTGCGTCTTGAATAAATTCCACTGATGGATGACAAAAAACGTCAGCCAGTACTCAAAGCGATAATCTCGCCTACAATTTCAGTATCCTAACTTACGTGTATGTGTTGCAAGTATCACGGTGACCTTTTGACGACGGAGAATTCCCAATGGACCAAATACTTGAGTCCAAATGTGACGTCTGCTTTCTGGGTCTAAACCTGAAAAGATATCGTCCGCTATGAGTACTTGCTTTCTCGAGTAAATTGCTCGCGCGAGCGCCTGTGTACCTTTGTCAGAAGAGAATCACGAAGGGAATGGTATATGCTTACAACACGTTGCTTCTGACCACCACTGAGCGTAAGTCCTTTACTCCCGACGATGGATTCATCGCCGTCTCGAAGTTGCTGAAAGTCCCTCTCTAATGCACAGACTCGGATTACGGTTTCATACCACTCAGGGTCGATTTCTTGGTCCTCCGGTCCAGTGATATTCCTCTTGATGGTAGTGTTGACTAACCAAGTTGCTTGGGAGCAGAATGCAATCCCAGATGAGGGAAGCTTCAAATCGCCACTTGCATGAAGCTCGCCTATGAGCCCGAGTAGAAGCATTGACTTTCCTGATCCAATCTTTCCAGTCACTAGTGTTAAAGTCGACGGTCGGATGCTAATGTTTAGACCTTGCAGCACGGGAGTTTCTTCACGCTTCACATTGAATGAGACATCATCGGCCACTATTATGGCCGACCCTCGCTTAGGGAGATGGTTCAGTTCAATATTGGAGGCCATATCGCTCTCATTTTGGACTGATGCATCACCGTGTATAGCAATTGGTATAGACGGCGCATTTTGGCTTTCATTAACAAATGCCTCGATTCTCTCAAAGCTGCCAATACAGCTCACGAAAGACGGAACAGACGAGAGAAGCTTCGCCAGAGGATTCGTAATCAGTGCGATGATTGATAGCGAGGTGAAGGCGGTCGAGATGGAGAGCTGATTCTGCGCTCCATTGCGACTCACAGCAATGGCAATGCCAAATGTGAGAATGGGAGCCAAAGCAGATGGAGTATTGCCTAGGATTCCATCAATAACAGCACATGGTAAATGGGAAATTACTCACCCAAGATGTTCATATATGTGATGAATCTACGAAACATTTTCGAGCGCTCAAGTTCTGCTACTCTAAGCAGTTGAATGCTATCTGTCCATGAGCTGGCTCTGCCTAGCATCTTGACCTCTTTTATCGAGCCAATTACACTGGATGTTGTCGTAATACGTTTCTGGATGGCTTCATTCCAGGCTTTCATGGCAGGCCCCATGAAGTTGGAGAGCCTCGTCATAGCAATGGTGCACACTATTGATCGCCGTTAACAAGTTTCAAATCTTTGTAGGGAACGAAGATCTACTCACCAATAACAGCGACGGCGGGACCAATACATCCCAGACCTAGTTCTCTCGCCAATAGCCATATGGCCAACGCAATTTCTATAGGATTTGCCCATATTTCATGAAAGCTCTCAAACGCTCTCGTAATTGAGGTAACATCGGGGCCAGATAGTGTAATAGCCGCAGTGTCTGAAGACATGGCGCTCACTTCAAGAGTGCGGATATAGACCAAGGACGTCAAAGCACCTCGGATCATGGTGAGAGAACGGAAGAGTTTGTGCTGATAGAACCCATTGGAAATCTAAACATCAAAATATGAGTAGTGGTTTAGGAGGGAGTAAGATGGTGATACGTGCAGCAGAACCAAGGTAGACCAATCCAGTTGCTCCAACAAGCGCATAACCGACATCTTTTCTAGCCCCATCACCATCATTCTTTTCCTGAATGTATGTAATCACACGATTTATGAGAAAAGGTTGAGAAAACTTGAAGCCGATCAAAAATAGACGAGGCAGAATTGTGACGGCCAATGGCTTTCGGAGGGAATCGCACGTAGCAAACAACAGACGATATCGATGGGGTACCCGCGAGCTGAACCATTTTTGACGCGCATCCTGTAATTTATGGAAGAGTCTCTCCGATTTCATGCTGTCGTCAATCTCGTAAAGCGTATCAGTAGACAAAGGCGTACGGAATCCGCGAAGCAAAAGGTCGTTTAACCACCAAAAGAGGCTTCTATTTATGATGCTGCTTGTCGTTTCTGGTGTTAGATTATTCCAGGGATGCAGAAGAATGTGGCGCTTCTCTCCAAGTTCAAGAAGAAAGACGACGAGTTTGCACGCCAGTGTAGCCGTAGAGACTGGAGCCAAGACATTTGTTTTGAGAAGCCAGAGAGTTCGGCACTGGACTGCATCGAAAGCAATTGAGAACACGAGATAGACGAGAATGATGCTTGAAGGCCGAATTGATCGTCGATGCTCCAAATAGCTCAAAACACTGAGTGCTATTCCATCGGCAAGGCTGAGCGTCGCTGCTGCCAGAGAGGCACGGGTGAGAGCCTCATGATGGACGGACCAAACCACCAGTAGTGATAGCTGCAGAGAAATGAGAGCAGCGTAGGCGACCTATATGTTCTCGTATCAATGGTTAATATTGCTTCGGTCAGAGGTGACGGACAGGAATGGAGCAACATTCACCAATTTCGGAATACCGATTCGACTGCGCAGAACCTTGGGCTTGCTGCGAAACAGATAGAGAGTTCGCGGCAGCGAAAAGATTAGAAGCAACGCACATGGCGCAATGTTCAAGATGGACTGTTCAAAGAGGAGCGTAAAGTCGAAACGAGGTGTCTCACAGCTGCTAGCGGTTGGGCCGAAAGAATCGTCACAGCCGAGAGCTGCGTCCGTGGTCCAGTTGCTTGCAATATCCATCATGACGGCATGTGCCGCTCTTCAGGCAGCGACATTGAAGATAAGAAAAAGAGAGAAAAGGATGAGATTTGACTATTTATCAGCTCTGGGATGGAGGTGCAAGTTGCGAATGTTGCGGGTAGATGAACCGCTAGCCGCTCTTTCAAAAGTTCCCACCTACCGGATGCAGACGCCGCGAGGCTCGGTGTGACTGTTTGTTGGTAAGATGGGAGGATCGGCTTGGATCCCTGAATCCACCGATTAGGGATAGAAAGGCACATTGCGGGTATTTGGAGATGGTCTAAGCCAATTGGGTAGTGGAGGTTGAAGCTATCTCAGCAACATGCAAATGCTAAATTCGGAGGGTGTAGTGGCACCACCACTGAATAGACGTAGACATATCGCTGTTTAGGCATGATAAGCATAACGGAGACCTTGTTATGAGACTTGACATCTGTTACTCGGGCTTGACACGGAGCATGTCTGCCAATCAGAAGGCAAAGTAAGACCCGATGAATATTTGGTTGAGGTATATGCTATATACCGGAATGTGCCACTCAAGAGGGATATCCTCCATCTAATTCATACCTGTTATTCTCGAATCTACTAATTTAAGCCACGATCATATGGCGTTTGCTACTGGAGCTGCTGGATTGATGGATTCCGTGTGTGGGTTGCTTTGGTGGGGGGTTTGCGGGGTATGAAGAGACGGGAGACAGTCAAACAATCATAGCTTGAACACGTGGATCATGAGATACAATTGTTGACGGAAGCTGATTGAGAAAAGAATAACGAGATTCTACTCTCTATTTTATTCAGGTTCAGTAATACAAAGGGAGAACGGGCCATGGGAAGAGACCAGTCATGCTTGATAGAGCGAAAGGCTAGCAGAAAGTGAAATACAAGTCTGAAGTCAATGTGTTTGAGTCTGATTCGATTTCAAGTTATGAGAAGATTTAATACGTAGTTTTCGCCTATAGTAAGAACATATCTAATATTGGAAATAGACATCTAGTTTTGATAGAAGTTTTGGCACCGCTTGCCATTGAACTAACTGTACTTCTATACCCAACTTATAGCGTCGGGTATAGCTTCAGATTTGGGGCAAAACAGCTACAACTGTGAGTCACCTATCCAAATCTCAACTAATTCGTAAACCAGCGCCTTCTAGTCAAGGATTTATAATTACCACCGGCCCCTTGATGCATGGCCATGATGAGGCACACAAGCCCCTCTGCCATTATTACTCAAGAATGACAACGGTGAAACTACCACCAGAACAACTTGTAGACAGCGACATCCAACTTCGCCGCTGGCACAGAGACGATGTCGATACATTACACGCCCTAGTTAACCGATCACTACTTGAACTCTCGCTGTGGATCCCATGGGCGGCAAATGGTTATTCGAAAGAAGACGCAGCGGAGGCTCTACGTTTGGGCAGCGAAGGCTGGGGGGCCGGCGAAGAGTTTGACTACGCCATAGTTGTCAATTACCAGATTCGCGGTTCGTGTAGAATCGTCAAAAGAGGTGGTCCTGGTGTCTTTGAGCTGGGATACTGGCTGGGGAGCGGAGAGACAGGTCGTGGATTGGCCACAAGGGCTTCGGCTCTCCTCGTTGGGGTCGCTTTCGACCTAGGAGCGGATTTTGTAGGGGTTCGGAACCACGAATGCAATACCAGGAGCGGCCTGATCCCGCTTCGACTTGGTTTCGATTGCTTAGGGCCTCGAGAAATACCTGCGTGGGAACAACAGCTCTGGGATCAGCAATCGCAACCGGCGAGCAGATTCGACATAGTGTGGCGGACGAGTCGAGATATTTATCACAAAATTCGACAAGTTGACTTGTTGAAGCACGAGTAGTAGATTCTGGTAGCTGGAGGATGTTGGAGGCTGATTTTTAATACACTTCGAATGGACGCTTCTGTATGTACGTAAGCTATTCCCACTGGAATCACAAAGGCGCCTGATTACAAAACAATGCCTCTCCGACATTCTTTTCATACCTAGCATAACATCAAAGCGTCTTTCGTCTCAAATAACGAAACCTTTGTGAGTATATCTTCTCAATAAAATGCATCCCCCCCAATTAGCGTTCTAAACAGCCCTGTGCTCTTATATGGCATAGCAGCGTACCGATATAAAAGACACGGGCTCCGATACGATGGGACGATACGACGCTGGTAGGCTGACACACTGATACGATGCCGCCCAATATCCACCGCCCCTCATCATCACGACCCGATATAAATAGCCAATGGGAGTTCGGGTGCTCGACAGGAAGCCTGCTCTCGTGAAAGGGGTTCAACAAAATGTCACTTACCTGTCCATTACTCTGTCCGAAACTCCTGCCTTGGCTTCTCCTATCCATTCAACTATGTGTCGTATCCTCATAACCACTACGACTTATGCCGGATGTCCAGACACCTGCAATACACACAGTGGTCCTGTCATCACCGAAAACTGCCAGAAATTCACCGAAACTGGGGTTGAGTGCGCCGAGGCCGATTGCACGGTGGAATATGCTGGTCAATCAAAAAGTAAAGGCCAGTGCGACAAACACAAAGACAAAGCTACAGTGACGACAGCACTCGTTGAAGGGGCATAAAAGGTGGAAGTTTCAGGTTATTGCGATGGTGGCGGTGAAGGAACAAGGTCCTGTAAACTCTTTCAGCATGCTCTGCAGGACAAGGGTTGCAATTGTTAGGGTAAATGCTAACATGTCCATGATGTTGGTAATGTCAATTCATTATACTCAACCCGAATATTACCACCTGAGAAATTGACTAAATCGACTCAGTTAAAGTCTCTAGTGATCAAATACAAACACTCCTTCCGGTGCCCCCACATCGTTCTTTGCGTGTAGAGATCGCGCAAGGCGACTCCAACTCGGCGCGGGCTTCTGAGGGAGTCTCTTGGCATCCCGGCATTACATTTCATAGGCCAACTTTAATATTAAGGTGGTTACCTATCTTTCCGTTCCTGTAAAAGGTTGTTTTTAGAAGAACTAGCGTCTAGTGTATGGATGATCACTCTGGCCTATCGTTTAGCCGCCCTCCTAAACTGGGGTTGCTCATTTGCTATCTTAGCCTCTCAAGGATTACAAATGATTCAATCAAAGAGTTGACTCTGACGCTTCACGTTCTATCACAGACTCGTACTCGGTATCTGTTGGGATTGCCTTCAATGACCCATGTTTCTACCGTTTCTATCACGGGAGACGGATTCCTCGTCGAAGTGGTAATTTTTGGAAAGATTCTGGCCCAGATTTCATATATGGTCTGATGCTATATTGAGCGCAACCTTTTTTCTGAGTATGTTCGAAGTTTTTACGTGGAGAAACATGCTTATTTCCCTAATAACACTGATAAGCTCACTTGTTCTATTTGACTTCTCTATCGCTGCTCGTCTAGCTCTTTCCTGGATAACTTAATGAGTTGCTGCTGATCCTTCGTCGTCTGAATGGCAATAGGAGAGATATTTACCCATATCTCTGTAAATTTCAACATCTCCATTCAGGCATTCCATCTTGAACAGTCAATAGTGACTGTCACGAGTATAACATCTTATGGGGTACACGCCAAGAGAGTCTGCGCCTTTTTGAACAGCTGTTAGCTGCCGATTCCAGGTCTCTTTAAGTTATGTAAACAAACTTTTCCTGCATCATTAGATAACTAGAGGTTGATGAGTCATTCGTGATCATCATACTCCAATACTAAACCAGGGGACCATCTCCAGGAAACGTGAAAACTCATCCTCCCTCACACCCATTACAACTCTCATCGCCTGTTATGGATGCATCAAGCACGCCCACGGGGCAACACCCAAACCCGGCAACGCCCAACTCGGGGCACCACCAGGTTCGTCTTCCCCAGACATCTCACGCCCAAGCACAGGCTCACTGCCCCCTCTCAGGCCTCCACAACCGACTTGGTCCCCGGCCGGTACATCGTCCAGCTCCAGCCCGGCGTCGACTTCGTCGCGCACCTACAGAAAGTTCAGCGCCTCCTCGAGTCGTCTGGCGCACTGGGCGGTATCCTTCCAGACGCGCCCCTCGCAGCAATGGGCATATACATCGTTAACATTCCCTCAAACGTTGCCATTATCCTCAAGGCCGATAGGGACGTCAAACATATGCAACAAGACAAATATCTTCCTTTGGACAGTTCGTAATATCGGTTATCATGCTCTATTGTTAAAGCAAGAGGTGCCTTAACATGATAATACACCCATTAGAAGCCGTTGGGTTGCGGTTGCGCCTCAGAGATGCATTAGGAAGATGACGGAGAAGGTTAATTGCTAGTTCCTCTTTCTAGTTGTGCTTGGATGCCACGTCGTCGAAAGTCTGCCGTACCCTTAAAGATAGTCGAATCACTCGAGTTGTTTTCCAGGTATTCCTGGATATCAGAAGAAATAGAATTGGGCCCGAGTGGGAGCTCAAAGACCTTATCATACTCTTTCATTAGGTCAAGACAGAGAGCATAATATAATGAAAATACTAATTACAGCACTACCAGGCCGCCACATTAAAATTCCAAGAGGCTCAGTTGTCTAAGCACATGCAATTACATGCACGCAGAGCACCCGGCCTCCAAGTGATGAAGAGTACCTGTAGCAGAGCCGCAGAGCAACGGTCGCCAGAACGTCAAGCCACAACAGTTTGTCTTTTAATTCTCATACGACATGATCAATAGATGCTATCGGCGAGTCTTATCTTTGTTATAAGAATAAACGCCATACCAGAAGATATGAGTTTCCATTTTATTATGATAATGAAGACTATTTACATTTTGCGTCTAATCAAAAGACTCAACAAAGAATGGCTGCTTTACGTATCTACAAGCCCAACATTGTCTGGGAGAAAGAGGTCATACCGAACTGAAGTTGAGATGAGAAATCTACTACAGACCTAGTTCAACGGTTATCACTCGCTAGAGCTTAGAGTGCCCGCAGCAGGAATTTGCCATACAGACAATACCGTCATGACGTAACGCTTGGGTATAAGAGGCTGCATGTGCATATGTAAGGGTTGCAAGAAATATTAGTCTAGAAAACAGGAAACAGGAATAAAAGCCGAGCGAGTAAGTCGCAAGCATAAAAGATGGCTCCGAGTCATTGCACAAGGATATTGGACGCAGGAAGAAAATATACATACGTATATATGTTTGAAGAATGCTGCTTCAAGATATCATATGGGATCATTCTTCAGACTTATGAGCTTACATCATATTTACACTTCGTATCTAAATAGAACACACATTACACAGTTAAGGCTTGCAAGTTAGAAAACCTCTAGTCCTTCCACGATAAATACGAGACATCCCAAGAAAATTCATCTTCAAGACTACCTTTCAGTCTCCTAAGAGTTTCATTTTTGTCGAAACACGGCAATCACTTTGCCTACGTATCACTACATCCTTGCGAATGTGGCAGCGTTTCTGACTGGGGGCAAGAGCCTCATGCCATTTGGCTCAGTGAAGTTTGGTCAAGAAAATATTCAAGGCAATAAGTTCAGGTAGCCGACACGGTGAGAGTGGGTTAATCAGAGTTGTCTGGACCGTCAAGAACATCATCATCATGGGAATCGTTTAGACGTCCGAGGATGAATCTGCCTCTGACCGTTTCCTTTTGCGAGCCGGACGACTTGCTTGACCGGCTGCTGTGGGTGGCCGCGGCAGGCCTCGAAAGAACATGTCTGGGGTCTTAGCCCAGACGAAAGTTGGGTTAAGCCCAGTTTCCAGCTTCAACAGGGTTCGTATCTCCAAGTTGTCGAACCCAACGCCTCCAAGATGACCCATGCTCAGAAAGGACATCCACTCAGTGCCGAACATAAACTCGAGTCCTTCCAATCCCCACTTTGCCACTTGCTTGGTCGCGTGATGTCGTCGATTTCCCCATTGTCTGAGAGCCTGCGTAAAAAGGGACTGAGACTTGAGCACAGACATAGTTATAGCACTGGCATCCGCTGCTAGAGCGAGCTTGAAATCGACATTTGCTTCCAACAGTTCGTCATAAACATGCTTGACCCTAATCCGATCTCCTCTGAATCGGCCAGCCCTTAGTAAAGGATCAGCTAAAAAGACATTCATCCCTTTACAGTCAGAACACGAGCAACGAACTCCAGGGCGCGCCTGGCCAGGGCGCTCCGGGCATTGGCCCACCCATGTGTCGACATATACCTTCAAGATTGCAGAGAGCAATCTTGCCATCAACTGCTCTCTGTATTCTTCCAATATCAGTTCAAAACGTCTCCTTGATGGTATAAATTCCTTCACCAGGGGTATCCATAGAGTCTCGAATTCGGTATACGGTATCTGCGGCGCAGCTTCGACAATTTTAGAGACCACTAGTTCAAGAACCCCGTCAAATTGGTCTTCTGGGCTGAGGAGTTGATCGATGAAACAGTAAAGGGTTCTGAAATGGACTCCTGTTCCTTCTGCTCCAGGCCGAGGAAAGGGCAAAGGTTTAGCTTTGCCGTACTGATGCTCATATCGAGTCTTATCAAGCCTGCGTATGGAGCCCGCATCCTCCTCATCATGATAGCGATAGGTGCGACAGAAATCCGCATAACGGTATTCCATCCCGTCGTATGCATCGTGTATAACCTGTTGATCATTTTCCTCGATGTACTGCTCGTAGTCATCCCACTCCTTCTGGCCATCAAGGGTATCGGGATTAATATTATCCCGATCATCGAGATTATCAAGATCCATATTATCCCGATCGTCGAGATTATCAAGATCCATATAATCCTGCTCGTCGAGAATATCCTGATCACTATCATCGTGATTGTCATAATCATAATCGTTGTCGCTCATCATGCCGTCGACTGCAAAATTCTTGAACCTATCAAAGTAAGGACCACTGGTTATGCCACGCCATTGTTCGAAGTTGGTCGACACGATCAGAGACTTGGCTACCTCCCGAGTAAACTTCAGGCAATCCAACTTGAGCAAATATGAATACATGCCATAATGATGCACTTTGTGTATCAGGCCGAGTATTGCCGCTGTTTGACGCTCCAGGCCGATCTTATCTATGCTAACCAATTCTCAGTTTTGTATCTCTGCATGTAGGGAGAAGGACATGATGAGACGACTTACACTAGATGTAGAAACTCAAATGGATCGTCAAAATAAAGAGCAAATTCGGCTAATGCTCGCCCGTCTTGCACCACCAACTGTTTGTCTTTACAGGCCTCAACGCATGTGTTTAGAACGCGGCGAGCAAAATGAAGCATTCGTGTTGGGATCCCGTTAGATCTCGGCCTTGGTATTCCTTCGAATGTTGTTTGTTGTTTCTGGTCAATAGCTGTTTTGAGTGCTCTGAGTTGCTGTGCAGGTCGAGGATATGCGATTATCACATCCACTAATCTGTAGGTCAAATTGTTAACACGCCAAGTCTCTGACGTCGACCCGATTTCGCAATACTTACGCCTTTTCGATGGCTTCCAATTGTTCTTCCTCAGTGTATTCCGCAATGGAAAGCCACTTACAGAATCGAGGGAGGAAAGATTTAGGCAAATCGATGGCGTTTTGAACATAATGGCTGAACCAAGAATAGAACCCGAATTTGAGCAATGCATTTAAGACATCAAGAAGATCAATGTCGATCGGTGGAATCCTAAACCAGGACCCCTCCATCTGATCGGGCGTAGGAGCCATCATAAAGTTGCAAATTTCCTTAAAAATGATCGCTGAGCTTGGAGGAGCATCTATCTTTAAACAGGCTCTAGCATAGATCCCGAACAATGCCCAGGCGCCATCTTCAGAATGGGGGCGACCATATTGGTTATACCCATAGAAAAAAGAGATAACATTAGCATGGGGGATAAGAACAATAGCCTAAGCATGGTTAGTTTGGAGGTGAGATAAAGAAGCGAAACAACCCACCACTCGGGGAGAGCTAGCATCCAACAGGCTGAGTACTCCCTTTGTAATAAGGCCATCATTAGTGGCTTTGCAGCCAGCCAGGCTATATATCTGCGCATTGTATTGTTTGGACCGATCGGCTTTACGGTAAGGAGCTGCGTCGCAACTCACCCTCTCTTTCTTGACGACTGCGAGAAAAATCTCAAAGCAAAGTTCGTCTGAGAGGCTCTTAACATGCTGAAGCAGAATATGATCTTCTGGTACAAGATTATTTATCGAAATCGCACATGGTTCATATTCTTCTTGAAATGGATAATACATTGCTGTTTGGCGGCGCGATCCGGAGGTTTTGGTAATCCACTGCTTCAGAGTGTGGCGGAGAGGCTGCAACTCACGTCTCGGCAGCTCAAGTTTCGCCGTGTCAAGCTTCGTATCGGCATTAACACTAAAAGTTAAAAGCCATAGATAGCCTGACTGTATCGGAAGCGATTCAGTCTTGTAGTGCCAAGTTGTAAACGATTGCGCCGCTCGATTCGGTGCAAAAACAACCGTTTCCGTCTCCCCGTCCTTGAACGCGATCTCGCCGCCTTCGTGTTTAGACGGCAGAAACACAACCAGGCTACCTATGGAGTCGGGTTCCGGGGGCCTATTTTGCCAATGTTAATTAAAATGATGATAGATGTTCAAAAGCAGACTTCAACCAACAGAAGATGTTCACCATATCTCAATCCAGACTTCATCAAAATCATCGTAGAAGGTGTCGCTCGGAGCTGTGTAGTCACGCCGAGATTGCGCGAAGCCTGATTCAAAAAGCCTTGAATAGTATCTGTCCATATAGATTCATCCAAAGCGAAATCTGTCGCCTCAAGAGTCGCGATATATGCGGTGTCACGGGCGTGGGCACTGATTTGCTGAGCTTGCTTCTCGTCAAGAGGCATGGCAATGTTGCCAACTCCTTTGACAGACACACCGCCAAGAGACTCTGGTAGTGTATGAAGAGAAAGAAGGCTCCCAGCCTTCCCCAGGCGCCCCATGGCGTCCCGAAGTTCGGCCTCGATGTTTTCATCGTATTCATCTGTGCTCAGGTCACCCAAACCGCTTTTCGCATCATCAACAACAACATCAACATCATCAAGAGTATCGTGCTTCGGGTCTAAGGTGGCGATCATTGGTTCTGCAAATTGATCATCCATCAAAGATAGTACATATCTATCAAAACAGCGATTTGGTGAGAGTTGGGACGCAAGAGACGGTGTCGGCTGGTGTAGAGGCCCATTAGTGGGGAGTCAGCTAGCGTTACATAACATTGAGGCTGTCCATTGATTGGATGCTTGTAAGCACCAGTTTATCAGCCAAGGTGCCGATATATTCAGGGGTAGCAGAGAGATCTAGCTGAAGCTCCACTCTTTGTGTCACTGCTACTCTTGGAACACTGTTTGGTATCTATTTCGGATTTTCACGTTAAGAAATACTAATATGGGGCTAATATCAAGAATTTATGAACCTGCGTCACTCCTCTTTTGCATCCATATAAGCGTAGGTACTAATAAAACCATCTATGTGCTATAATCGCGTTCTCCATCCCTGCAGGCTTCTTGGCAAGATGAGTGTGAGCATTGGAAACCAAATATAACCCGCATCACAGCGCACACATTAACCTGAAACCTTGACTTTCATACTCATTGATGGGATCATTCCAACGTTGTGCCGTTACGGGATCTTCATTACCTTCCGTAAGCAAGCAATCTGGGTATCCCCCAACGATATCATACTGAGCTTTACCAGGTAGCTAACATCGGATTCCTTCCTCATCCTATACGGCCCCAGAGCCACCAGAGTCCCGTCGTCAAATCCGGGGCTTATACAAAATACAATAAAGATCGTGATCCATTGGACGCTCCTTTGTCTATTGAACTGCTTGACATCCTTTCCAGTCACGTTCTGCGCATTTCTACGAGTTTGTTGCGCAAATTTCTAGGCGCATTCTTCACTCCCGTCGATAATTGCAAGAAAGTCATGAAGTACTAGTTCATTTACGAGTGTTTCAAGAATCGATGTATGAAACAAGTCCTGCTTCTTGAATAGCACTCGAGGAACCCCCCCTCGCACACAGTCATAGCAAACGAGATGATAAAAGAGGCTCATGTAAGTCATGGTTCCAGAGCTTCGTGAGCTTGTTGCTGCAAACGACCAGACCTCTAATAAACAGACTGAGATTGGGCCAACCTGTCGAAGATTCAAATTGGCCCTCTCAATTTGAGGTCAACATGCACCTTAGCCAATGTGCATCTGTTACGGGTCTAAAGTTCTTGCACACGCTCATAAGCGTACAGTGTTGTAGGGTTTCATGGCCACGGTGTAGCTTTATCACTGTGTTTGAAGGACAAAGACGCTTATTATGAGAATGAAAGAGTATCCCGCCAAAATCTGAGCTCAAATCGCCTTCTTTCCTGGAAGCTTCTTTCTCAATTTGGCTGCGATTTGGTTAAAAAATCACATTCTTAAGTGGAGGTGAAAGAAGCGACGAACCCGCGATAGTGCATCTTAGAACTCCATCTTGAACAGGTAGGAAGTAAGGCTGGGAAGAGTAAGAGGTAGTGTCCCAAACTCGTTGCCATGCCATATTCTTTGCTACTATAATCTCATAATGGTTGGTTTCCCTGTTCTTTTCTTTCGTTTTGTTTCTTTTTACCCGTTCCTGACTTCTTCCCGCCGGTTGTCATCGCCGATCTCCAGTGCTACCACACCACAGTAGCACGCGCTTACACGGACAACTACCCGCAATTCTGTAACATTTTCATGCAGGCACTCATCCAATCCCATCCGTTTAATCAAATTTCTTCAGTATTTATTATAATTCTTCTCGTCTCTCCCTTTTGCAGTATCATTTCCCTCCAAACATACAAACCTCTTGCCACGCGTCAGACGCCGCCCCCAAACCGGCAACTGATCAGCAATGACGCTCTCAGCGTGTCATCTACAGTGGGGAACTTTTGAGCGCCTTGCTCCTCCAAAGCCACTATTTCCAGGTTTTCCAAGGTACCAGCCCGCGCCGCCGTGAGTTTACCTGTACTTGCACTCATTGATCCTCTCACAAGCAAGAAAGGACATGCCATCCCTGTCGGCGAGAGCCTGAGAAGGAGGTCAGCTAATTTACATAATGCGAGAGCACATGCGAATAGTACATGCAGCTTGTACTTTATGCTAGTAGATGGAGGCTGAGACCATTTAAACAATGAGAGCATCAAACGTCATTGTTCGGCGCCATACTCGTGACGTCACAAGATGGCATTCTTAATGCATGAGTTGATCACCATTGAAGTAGTCGATGGATGAGAATTTATTTCGTGATGGCTTCTTTTTCTCTCTCTTTTTGTCAACACTCTTCATCTCTAACTGACTACCACTACTACTAATCAGCTGCTCTGTAACAATCCGTCCCCATCAATCAACGTAAGTATCGTAGAAACCCTCCTCACAACACCACTAACACGAACACCACCAGCCAACTCTCACCACCACCACCCAAAAAAAAATCCATCAAAATGCCGGCAATGAACGATTGGCTCCGCGACGACCTCTTCGGCAAAGAGCACGACCTCTGCACCGCAATCACCTCCGCCAACCCCGCCCCCGCCGTGCTCAAGCTGTGCGCCCCCGACGCCGCCCTCATGTTCCCCAAGATGGACATCATCACGCCCGAGGACGAGGACGACTTCAAGGACGCCATGAAGGCGCCCTTCCACCGCTTCGACGACTACGAGATTGAGGACATGCGCGCCCACTTCATCGGCCTCATGGGCGGCGTCGTCACGTACAAGATCCGCGCGACCAGGGGCAAGGAGAAGTACAACGCCACGGCCTCGTCGACTTGGAACCAGGGCGCTGATGGGGAGTGGCTGCTTGTCTCGCATTCTGAGACGTTGATGTAAATGGGGGAGGGATTGGGATATTACATGTACCAGCCGGTTGTTTGATGGCGCAATGGCTGTGCTCTTTTTTTTTTTTTAATAATCATTTGGAACGAAATAATCTGATTTACGACCCTTCATCTGTTCTTTTTTTTCTGTAATATGAGCTGCTCTCATCGAGTCAAAATACGAGAGTTATTCATGTACTGTACATGTGCAAATATACATCAACTATCTTCTATCACACAAGATGAGTCTCTCTCTATCTGTGAATCCTTCTAATAAAGAGCCTCCATTCGCATCTTTATATAATCCATACAATTCACCGGCTCGTACTTCTTCGACCTCTCAGGCCCCCAACATCCAGGCACACAATCCACCGTCTTCTCCATATCCGCAACTACGAAATACACAATCGAATATCTCTCCTTCGTCGTCTTATCCTTCGGAATCTCTCCCTCGCCCACCAACGGCGGAGCCTTGACCCGATGCATCGTCGACTTCAGCACATCATTACTCCACCGCATCAAAAAGTCCCCAATGTTCACCACCGCCGTGCCAGGTATATACGGCGCCGGAATATATTTCCCCTTCTCACTGACATCCTCCACCTCCAGCCCCCCAACATCATCCTGGAACAGCATCGTCATGGTTCCGAAATCCGTATGCGCGGCTATCCTCTCCGCTTTCCCCTGCCGCAGAAGATTCTCTTCGATGGCCGGATAATGCAGCAGCCGGATCTGGTTATCCTTCTTCACATGGTACCCCACGAAATACTCCTTCTCAAGCCCCATCCCCAGCGCAATGAGCCTCAGCAGCCCCGTTTCAGCAGCATAACAAATCTCATAAAACTTGTGAAAGAACTCCCGAAACCCTGGAAGAACGTCTCGCGGTATCCACACGTTTGCCATTCGTGCTTCGTCGTCGTCACGTCCCATATCAAACGATTCTTTCACATCGGGTACGCTCCGTGCGGCGGCGAGCGACGCCTCGTCAAAGATCATCTGTGACACCTTTTCTTGGCCCACGCTTGAGTAGCCGCGGTGATGCCATGCCTCTGGTGGATGAGGAGCCAGATCTTTGTCGCTTTGCGGGAGACTAAAGAACTTGCGATTCTTGGTGATTAACGTTAGTCGAGATTCGTTGCCTTCTTGAACAGTTTTTGTTTATGAGGCATATAGGCACCATAGGCACAGTTTATTATGAGAATCGAGGTTGATACGACATACCCATTTAAACGCCTCATTAACAACATCCTCAGGCACGCCGTGATTCTTCACATATGCAAAACCAACATTTTTGAAAGCCTCATATAACTTTTTAGCCACAATTTGGACATCCTCATCTGAACCAGATCGAGCTGGTGCAAGATCGATTACGGGGATGCTCGAGTACTGATCAACGCTGCTTGGCATCTTTCGATTCTCAGATACTCTCTCACAAGCGCAAACAATAAAACTGTAGAAACAAGCATGTCATCAAATCGAATGTATTACAGCATATTCTTAGAGGTGACAATTCGCGCAATCATCTCACGTCGCATTTATGAGCACGAGGCTGTGACGTACCACAATGAGGGGATACCACGTGCCGATGTGACAACCAAAAATCCTCCAGCATTCCTCATCATACATAACACATGTACTTTATTCTCACTACGCTCAAAGATTCATAATGCATCCGTACCAACAGAAATTAATTCTATTAAACATATAGTATTCGAATACGTGCATTCTTGGTATCTGAGAGAAGTAGAAAAGAAAAGAGAACAATAAGGAAATCCAGGTATCCATCAAATATAACCAATCCATGCCCAAGTCATCGTTCCAGCGACAACAATCTTGCGTCTATATGCTTCCAAACATTTCCTTCTACAAAGTTCGTTGATGAAAGTCGAATCATAAATCATACTCCCAGCGGCTCCTTCGCCTCTGGTGGTAGAATTAACGTGTCCGGATACGTGTTCAATGCCTGTCGCACTCCTAATTCTCGTCCAATATAGAAGAGGAGGCCCTCTGCAGCGAGTCGCTGCTCCGATCGGCAAATGTCCATTACGTACACGGAAATAAGTGGCCATATGACTCGCAGGGCATCAAACACCGTTTTGGGGGATTTGTCTTTTCCACTGGAGAGGGGTCCGATTACACGTGGGACGCCCTCTAGAATCCCTTGCGCCGCATTCTGGGCTGTTTTGACGCTGTACTCTCGATCCTCCTTGAGCTGCTCGAGAGGAATCGGGCACGGGGGGTAATGTGTGAGAAAATTGATGAGGAGCCGCATAACGTGATACCCTTTGACGATGGCGGAATGGTATAGGCTTATTGCATAAATCTCCAACACGTGGCTCCCGACATAGTTCTTTTCTATCCACTCTTCGAATTCCCGTTCGGCAGCCTTCATCTGAGCAAAGAGATCAGGATATTCTTTGGATGCCCCTGGAAAGTCACGACGTCGGAGGAGATTGAAGATACGAGCTTGAACGCTACAAATCTTGATGATAAAGTAAGAGATAGCCAGCCCTAGGCCCTCGCCCGGATATAGCGATAGTGACCGTTCTATTGTTGCGAGCCATTCCTTGGATTCCGGAGGACACTCTGTATTGGTGACGAGAGCTTGAATTTGCTACATGTTGGGTCAGCACATGGAACAAGCCTTACTACGAGATGCATTATACCTACCACCATGCTATAGGCTGGCCAGAAAGATTTGCGACCATCAGTTTTTAGTAGAGAGGCGCAACCCCTTGCCTTGAGGATGCTGTATAACCCACGGGCGTGTAAATGCCATGGGCTGAGGACCTCAGTGCGAGAAAGGGAGCCAATGAGCAACTGTTGGCTGGTGAGATTCTGCTCCTGGGAATTGTCCGATTTAAATGCATGATATCAAAATCTTACTTACCTCGTAATTCGTAAGAATCCATACCGTGGCGAGAATATCATCTCGTTGAGCACCTTCAGGCGTCTTGAGTGCCTCGCTGACTAGATTCAGGGTCTTGCCTAGGTAACCGCCCAACTCGCGCTGCGTCTCAGCATCGGAGTCCCTGCTCAAAGCCGTCGAGTACTGCATGTTAGTCACGTAGGTGCGAGAAAAGAGATGGGCAGCCCAGATGAGGGGCCCGTCATCTGTGTAGTCGCGATACATGTCTTTGATGAAGTCAAGGTTGGAGTAAACATCGAGGATGATGGGAATGGAGTGCGACGTCCAGTGTTCATACACTGGCCGGAGGAGCGGAGGCCGCGCATTGTAGTTGGCGCCGTTGACCAAGACGAGGTCCGTTGAAGAGGTGAAGACAAAGTCTCCGTTCGGGGAGAGATTCGGCGCCGAGAGCACTCCTCCATCGGATGACGAAGACGAAGACGAAGACGACGATGACTGGCTGCTAGGGGACTGCGGCAGTGGCGCGCGCTTCTTGCGCTTCTTGACAACGGTAGGGTCGGCGTTGCGGAAGACCAGCTCCTGCTGATCCCGATATCCCGGGCACTGGGCGCCGTATTTGATGCATCTCTGACAGGCGGGACGGGCAAGGTCGCACTACATGAGACGGATGTGTAAGTAGGTAGAGCAAGGAGCAAACGCAATACGGCACGGAAGCTGATGGGACAATCCCCGATCCGAGCCAACGCAAGCAAGCAAGCTGATGGCGGCTGCCAAGCACCAGTCATGAGCCAACGAGCAAGTGACACACATCGACAGCCTTGCAGGCCGCAGACCCACCCGAATGCGATTTACATATATATCCCTGCCTCTCTCTCCCCTTGGATTCGCATCATCCATACATTGACACCACATATAAACCACTGACCTTGACTCGCCGCTGGCGGCACAGGTGACAATCCCGGCTAGGTCTGCCTGTGTTGGGCATGGCGGCACGGCGTTTCGCTCTCGCTCTCTTCAGTCGCACTCACTTCACAAGAGAGACGGCCAGCGCGGTTTTAGGCATGTCGCCTGGGAGGCCTCGTCTGGAATTCTGCAATGTCTGCGATGCGATGAGACAAAGAGGAAATGCCATTCGAGGTGGGGGAGCTGCGTCCTTGGCGGCCCGCTGCGGCATTGGGCCAATCAACGGCGTCGGCGGACATGAGAAACGCCGGCTCCGCTTGGGGGGAACCACGTGAGGGGCTGTTTGGAGGAGCTCAGCCTCTGGAGTTGACGTTTGGAACGACGTGGGAGAGGGTACGCTATCCTGCAGACTGGGGTGAAGTTGTACGTGTAATTGTGGCGCGTTGACAGTGTTTCGTTACATGGCTTTAGAAGTTGCTGAAACACCAACACCGCCATTATCTAAGCTACAGTATTGTATATCCATTCTAGTGCTCATCATGGTTGAATAACTGCTTCCACTCCAAAACACACAGCCGTCACAGTAGAACCCCCCCAGCCTCGGTACCCTCGCCCCCTCGGCAGAATCCATTCCGTGATTTTGTAATCATCTTGGAGACCTGGAAAAATATCCCCAAAATTCACAAACCCAAAACTCTCAACATTTCCCCATTCAGCCACACCCGGAAACCTGCCACCCCATGCTCTACTCCCAGCCACGGCAGTTAGAATAAAACAGCCCCCATCCACAGAAACGTTCCGCCATCAGAAAAAAACTCCGGATAGGCAACGACTCGTTAACTTGCCTGGTCCGCCACCAATTTCCTGATTCGGCCATCCCCTCGCATCTGAATGGCTGCAAGCTACCCCACCTTCGTTTAACAAGACCTCGGATAGACCAATTCGTTTTCCCCTCTCGTTCTCCCCCTCCTCCGTCACTTACACCCCTTTCACAAACCACAAAGCCCATTGTCTAGATTGCTTCATTCCACCCCATCTTGAACATATCATCGCCGTGACCATCCTCGCCATGCCGCACTACGCAGACCGAAAAGACCTCTTCCCCATGCAAGGCGGCTGTCCCTGCGGCCACATCCGCTACCAAGTCAACCTCCCACCCCTCATCGTCCAGACCTGCCACTGCACCCTCTGCCAGCGCCAAATAGGCAGCGCCTTCGCCATCAACGCCATCATCGAATCCTCCGCCATCACCCTCCTCCCGTCCGCCCCCCTCACCACCCCGCCCAGCAAGGCCGACGCGCAAGCCTCGTCTTCTCCAGCCTCAGGCACTGTATGCGGCGTCCTCCCCGCCTTTGCCGACTTCACCAACGCAGCAACCACAGCGACTGTTCCCCAATCCACTGCTGCTGCGCCAAGCTCTCCCATCCTAGTGACAATTCCAACCCAATCAAAAGTCGGCCAAACCGTCGCCCAGTGCCCCCTCTGCCGCGGCAGCCTGTGGAACTACTACGCAGACGGCGGCCTCTTCATGACCTACCTCATCACCAGCACCCTCGACCACCCCTGGGAGCTCGAGCCCGACGTGCACATCTTCACCCGCAGCCGCAGGGATTTCGTCACCATCAACGACGGCAAGCCCCAGTTCGAGGGCCAGTACCCGGACAGGTCCGCCTTCTTCAGGCCCGACTGCAAGGCCAGAGTCGACGCCCTCTTGGAAAAGCAAGGCGCGTGGAGGAAGCAGCTCAAGGCTGCTTACAAGGCTCAGTTTGCCAAAATTTAAACATCTCGAATCGCTAGGTATAGGGAAATGATCATTGCATGCACAAGCAGGGAACAACGGACCTCGTTTTTGCTCATGATTTTGTGTATTTAAATCGAAATCTTAACGCCCACCACAACCTCAGTTTCAAGTCAGGGGTATTTATCCATATATTCGTCCACATTTCCGTGCCTCCCTTCTTATTGGGGTCCCTACATCGATAGGTCCCGCAAGCGAAATGAACATATAAAGTCCCAAAAAGTACCAAAGAAATTCCCAACATGAATAAAACAGGCCGCAGCAACATAGCCAAGTGCCAAGTCAGCCATGACACCAGAGCCATGTCTCCCGATGGGGGGTATACCGGTAATGTCTCTTTGCTTTATCCAGATCGAAACCTCTCTTTTTTTTGAATGATAATTATGATTGTTCCTGCCGTGGAGCAGATACGTGTAAAAAAAAACGTGCCAAAAGTAATTTCTGCTATCTTTCTTTTTCATATACCGTCTTGAAATTTCGACCAAATTAACCAGTGCATAAATAGTCCCGTGTTTCAAAATCATGCCAATTACCGAAAAAAAAGAAGAAGAAGATACGCTGTATCAAGATGTCGAGCCTCGCCAACGCCAGTTGAGTTTAGGTCATATAAAAGGTAAATAGCACGCCATATATGCCGCTCGTAAAGAAATCCAAATATGAAGAAGAGGTCGGTGGGGAGAGAATGTGTTTGAGAAGAAGATGAGATATAAAAGGGAACTAGGGAGTTGCCGTTACTTGAACGTGATAATAAATGAGTTTTGCATCGTTTGTTGCTGTTTTTTTCTTCTTTGGCTTGAAACTGCCCCAAGGACTAGCCACCCATCTTGCGGAATCCCTCGACGCCAAGCAGCGGCACTTCAACTTCACTCAGCGAGCCAATGCCCTCGTCGCGGCGGCGCTCAACAAAGTTGTTGCACTCCGCTATCACGAGACTCCACTCGGACAACGCACGTCCCGAGTAGACCAAGTTCTTGACAAACGCGCCAGCGGGCTTTACAGCCTCTGGCTTGGACTCTCCCTGCCTTTCTTCGTTCGGCGTCAGGTGGACGATGGGGGAAGGAAGAAGCCTGGATTCACTGGGCGTTGAGGCGCCGCTATTTGTCTCGGAGCCGCCGCTAGTAGGCGGAAATTCTTCTGGTATTACCCCGCCGCTGAGAGATAACTTGCGACGAGATTCTGTGACTGGCGAACTAAGCGGGCTTGCATTCCTTGCTGCTTGCACCAAGCCACCCTGTGAACTGCCAGAAAACTTCCTCGTGGGTATCATGAGTGGGGGGAGGGTCGGGCCACCCCCACGTTTTGCCTGGAAGCCAAGCCTGGCCTGGGCCGGTGTAGGGAGTCTGGGGCGTGCGAGAATGCGGTCTATCGGAGACGGCTGCTGGTTGGGCTGCGGCCAGCCCAGAACAAACTTGAAGGTAAACTTGGGCTCTTCAAAGACCGGGTTCGAGCCATCAGAGTCCACGCTCTTGTCGGATTTGGCCGTCCTGGGTGGGCTGGCAGAAGCGTTCTGTCGCGCCCGAGAGTTTGCAACCTCGCGGCGGGCATTCTGAAGTCCGTCGTCTGTAGATGGTGAGTCCGTGGTGGTTTTGGTGGTAGGAGAGGCCGTTGAGCCGAATGTTAGTAGCTTGAAAAAAGACCACTTTTTCTTGGGGTCATTCTTAGCCAGAAGGCTTGCGTCGGCGCTGCTGTCGCTGGTAGGCGAAACTATGCTTGACGCCTTGGTGAAGGTATCAAATGTCACAAATAGGCCCGGCTGGGGTACACTGATTTCCTGACGTATGATGATGAATCGCTTTCCCAGCGTAGGCGACATTGGTTCCGTGGCGGGACCTGGTTGGCCAGCTTCCTCGGCAGCCTGCTGAAGATATAGATAATGCGACCAAACGCTCTTGAGCCTCTTTGAAACCAGCGCGAATATTTCCCTATACATACTAATTAGCCCTTGATTCTGTTGCAAAATATTTACTGGTAGGATTCTTTCGACTTGCATGTCTGTGTCATTCTGGCTACCCTGGTCGCGACAGATTCTCCAGCAGAGAAGACGCATGTAATACGCTCGCACCATCGGGCACCAGTTGTTGAAGAAAGCGTTAAAGGTTTCTTCAGTCAACAGCCAGTCGCGGCACACCATCATCTTCTGCTCGGGGTCTTTGGCGATGGCATCCCATATCGTAAAAATGAAGGAAATCATTCGAATTTCTGAAAGAGTGTTGAGCGATGTCAAGGCCAGTTTGCAAACCTCGACCCAAAAAGGCCAGTCAATATAACATGTTGGGTGTTCAGCCGTCTCAGCCCGATGGTAGATGAGGATAACCTCCTCCAATAAGTCACACAGCGTCGAGCACGCGGTGCTGTTGTATCTAGAAGTCCTGCTCGCAGCAGCTTTCAACAGCGCAGAGAAGGCTTCGGCGAATGTATGTCTCGCCCCCGGATACAGAGAGGCACTATCTGACAAAATGTCTTTTAACAACACGACCAGTCTATTTTCCGCCATGCTCTTCATCATGTTGTTTGGTGGCATAGGCATTTGCAAGGCTGCTGCTTCAGCTCCCCGAGCCGAGTTAGCCAAGGCAGAGCCTTGAGGCTCAAAGGTAGCCTGGCGGTGGATGGTGCCATCCAGAATCGACAAGAGTTGTGCGTGAACAAGAACGAATGCAGGCGAGTGTGCCTTTTCAGTCAAAGAGAGGCCCTCAGGCATAAATTGGTCGGACAATATGTGAAAGTGTCTGCAAAAGATGAAGAGAAGATCAGTATCGCGACCTTTCCACCGCATCACCCAGGGTCCCGTCCATGGCACTCTCGCCACAAGCAAAGGCATCTTTGGGATGCGTTTCAGAGTGCTCCACATTCCTCGAGGCGAAGACCAAGCCAAGGAACTCAACCTCGGTGGGAATGAGGCTGTAATTTCCCCGTCAACCGGCGCACTGCTGCTGCTGCGACCCAGGCCCATGCTTTCGGCGACACGGCGAATCAGGTCAGGCGTCAGCCCCCAAAGCCTCACCAAGATATCAGACACGCCAGGTGCGAAGAAGAAGGCGTATGCGCACGTCTTGCCGGCGAACTCGATCAAGCTTGGGGGCACGTGGCGGAGAGACATCTTTTCGACGACAAAGGCCATCTGCCTCACCAAGTTGGACACAAACATGGTCCTAATGTTGTGCTCAGCCGACTCTGCCAGCATGGCGGATTGGTTTGAGCTCTGCGACGAGTTGGATGAGTTGGTGGACGACCTCGGCCGCGTCCGGTCTTGAGGGGACCGCTCCGACAAGGGCATAAAGTAAGACGTCGCCTGGCGCCACTCCAGCCGCATCATGATGGTGGTTGCCGTCTCGAAGAGCAGCTGCCGGTCAAGGCCCGGGACCGGCTGTTGGTGTTGCACCTCGAGCATGTCGAGGACGCCGCCCCACCACTTGTTGAGGATGGAAGCCCTGCAGTCGACATCTTCGGGCCGCAGACCGCCAAGTGACTGCTGGCTGGTGGTGCTCTTGAGAAAGGGCAGAAACAGGGACTGGATCAGAGCGCACTGCTGGGCAACGGCCTTTGAGGCGAAGCCGCGAAACTCGACGTCCAAATTCTTGAACTGCGACCACAGGGGATCGGGCATGCGCGCTGGCATTTCGCTCGACGACTCATCGGTGGTGAGCGCCGTGGAGTTGGTCTCTGCAGAAGAGGTGGACTGCGAGACATGCGTGTCGATGCTGCTGGAGCCCGGCTGAGCCAAGCTGGTGGCAGACGAGGCGCAGCTAAAATCGGAGCCAATGCTGTCACTTGTTTTAGACAACGTGGACGCGGGTTTTTGCTTGATCCTGGAGAAGTAGCTGGTGGCACGAGCGAAACCCTTTGTCGCGGGCTTAGCACCCGAGTCAACTAAGCGGGTTTGGCTCGTCTGATTGGTCGTAACATCCTGGATGCTGGCCGTCACAGCCCGTTTCAGCTGGTAGCGGTTCGACTTCGCTTCCTGCTTCACGCTCGTCGCGGCTGGGGCGTCTGGTTGGGTTTTGGGCAGCGAGCGCGACGACGGAATCCACGACCTCTTGGTGAAGCTGGCAAAGCTCGCAGACGTGGATTGGGAGCGGTCGCGGGCCGCCCGGCGAGCTGCCTCGTCGCTGTCCATGGGCACTTCGTTTGCTGTAGCGGGCCGCCGTGGTTCGTCGAACGGGGGAGCGGTGTCCTCGTCGTCCTCGTACTGGGTATCGCGGATGGTGGTCAAGCTGCGCAGCCACGAGCGAGGCCCATCGTTGGAGGAGGCCGCAGATTTTGTGCGTAGATGTTGCAAGGTTGTCGGTGGAGAAGGGGGTTTGGGGTCGACATATTCGGAGGAGAGAGTAGAAGGGGGCAGCTTGGCCTCTAGAGCGAGCGGAAGAGAGATGTCGAGCTTGAGGTCCAAGTCGGAGCTGAAGGAGGGTATTTCAAATGTCGCGATCTCGGCCAGGCCCTTCATATCCAAGGCTGTATGGTCGGTCGAGATGGGTTGGCCAAGTGAGGGCGACTTGGCTCGCGATGGCAGTGACGGAAGATCGGGAGAAGAGTGGGATCGTCGAGAGAAAGAGAGGGAGGAGATTTCGACGGCCGGGGCCATGATTGCCGTTCCACTCATTGCATGACCAGCACCTTGGCGGTTTCTGGTCCTGATGCTGGTTCAGATGTTGGCCGCAGGATCCGACGAGTTCCGCAAGACGCTGTCGCCTTCCAAAGCGCCTGTATCGACCCGTAAAATCTGCCCGAATTAATTCAACATTCCTTTTGAGCGAGTGTCTGGATGGAAGCAGCGGTTTGGAGCGCAGAATGGGAGAGAGAGTGCCAGACTCAAGGCCGCATGAGAAGCGAGGGGGGGGCCTGCAGGGTTGTGATGCAACGAGATTGAAAGCCGGTGCTAAGGAGGCGAAAAAAAAATACTGCAAATCACGATAACGATAGACAAGCAAGGCTTCCTGGAACGGTCTGCAACCGCATCGAGAGAATTGCCACGGCAGCCTGGCCGATTGGGAAAAGAAAATGCCGAGTCGTCGATATACAAGGCCAAGGCACAAAGGGAGCTGCACAGAAGGCCTGCCGATTGCGCCCAGGGGAGCGGAATGACGGAGACGGGCAGATTGGATGCGGCTGCCGGTGGCGTCGGCTAGTGAGCAAATCCCTACAGCGCCAATGGGGGAGTTTTTTTTCTTCTTGTTGTTTTTGGCGAGATGCCCGGACGTGGAATTGGATTAATTAATTAAATACAGTAGGTGTGCGAACTCCATTCAGGGGATCGGGCCTTGCACTAGAGCTCTTTTGAGTCTCTTTGCCAGCGCCAGCACCAGCGCTAAGCTTGACGACTTTTGAATCAATAGTTGAGATCATCACGCTTCCAAGGACAAAGCTGCCCTGGGCGCTTACAGGGACGTGAAGCATTCAATCGTGTACAGTACAGTAGCACGCAGGTTACTTGAACAGGAAGCGCCACGGCGAATCGATGCGTCCAAGGCGCTCAATGCTCCGTCTTGGCCGTTTTCGCGCCAATTCCGGGCTGCATTGACGACGAATCCGGGCGAAGCGAGGCCTGATTTCTCTACATACTGTACTTCCCTGTCGCCCGCTCTCGATCAACACAACGCAGCCAGCGACAAAATGGTAAAAAGGATAAAGGAAATAGGAAACAGGTAGGGGGGAAAAGGAGAATTCTACATTCGTTCGCAAGACGTTCCAAACGGTGGCTTCGTCTATTAGCGTAACTACCTAGCTGCCGTCCGCCAAGTCCATCCAAGCCATCAAATTTTAAGTCGCATCGCGAGTCTCCGGCCGTTGCCCACCTTGGTAAGTATCGAGAGCTAAGACAGCGGGTGAGCCGTGTCGCGATGGGCTGAGCTGGACAGATGTCGAGAAACGTAGACAAAGATGGAGACAGTTTGATCTTCAATGACTTCGGTTTCATGGACAAAGGCCATCCCGATGCGATACACTGTTGCATCGTCTTGACTGTCTCTCCGAGGTGCAGGGCAGACGGACGGCATCCGCGCCATGTCTTGGTTCACTGACTGCGCTCGTCCATATCCTGAGACATGGACGGTGAACAAGTGAACAACAATAACAACATCCAATATCCTCGTAGCATAACTTCCCCGCAAAAAAAGTGGCGCGACGGCCACGAATCACCAGTTCCGTCTGCGATGCAAAGGCATCATACGGTTGTCCGACTCCGACGACTCACATCAAACGCCCTACTGTTGCATGTTGCATCCTCCTGTAGGTGTGCCGTCATCCCAAGCATCAGCACTGCAGATCTCAACAGTACGTGTCTCTCCGCAACTTCATTCGCCACAGCCCCTATGAAAAAAGCGCAGATCAATTTCGTCACCTTGTTTAGCCAAAGGCATGTTGAATTCGCCCCTTATGAATGAATGCTACTGCGGCATGTGAGAAGACGCCGCAGATGCCGGGCATAAGATGAAAGATGAGACGAAAGAACAAAGATAGGTACCTTCTGTCCGCGGAATGGGCTACTGCACGGAGTACTCCGTACCTTGATACAGGTACGTGACTCGCACAGGCATGAGCTTTCGGAAGAAAAGAAGAGAAAAGACGGGAAACGGTTCCACAGCTATCGTGCCATAATTAGGGATGATTGAGTGTAATTAAATGCCCCATTAAAGGTACATGCAGTGAGATGCGTGAATGCGCCGCCCTGCAGTCGTCATAAATAGGTGCTCGATGAACTGTTTGGAACCCACGTGCATGTAGGTACTAACCCATGGTACTGTAATAAATGATTGAAGTTGACCACTTGGATTGTACGGAATACTCGTATGAGTGAGTGCTCCATTAGTAGGTAGGCCTACCGAGGGAGTAAGAGTTTAGAGTCAACATTCAATTGCGTTCATCTGCATAAACATGGAAGCTTTATCGCACTCGCATCACGGCATTACTCTGTGTGTGCGCCGTGCAACGCTCATTACTGTTATCAATCAAAATCACGCCGCATGCAAGCCCTGTTTCAGATCTCTGTTGTCTCACAGCTCAGCTCTCTTCCGCGCAGTTACGTCAATACGTATTGGCCATTGCTTCACAGCACATGAAATGAAAGACAGAGAGATAAGCAGGGCAGACACGGATCAAACTAGACACCCAAACTACCTGTGCTCGCACTTCGGACTTCAAACTATGGGGTACAAGAAACCAAGCTGAACCGCAAGAGGGGCTTGACCTGGAACAAGTGCGTCCGAAGAGTCCAGTCCGCGGAGTGGCCCAAACCTTTTGGCGATGGGGCTTGGTCGCAATAGCTGGGAGTAGTAGCTCTTGGCAAGCACAGGCGCGGCCTCTAAGATGACTATGGTTCAGAGGTTGCTTCCATGAGGTAGCATTAGGTGGCAAGGACTCGGACGAGCACTCGTAGTAGCGATGGAGCACGGAATAGGGTCGACGCCGCGCCGCTCTGGTATGGGGTTTCAGCGTGGTGAGGTGGCTGAAGACTTCGAACGATAGATCCGGCTTCAACTGGCTGCAGCACCACGGCTTTTCAGGAACTTCGGCCTTGTTTTTAGACCAGCATCAGGTAGCACCCGAGAGACCCATGCATCACAAACCATCAAGGTGTACAGCGTATGCACCGGGAGACTTCACAAGGCTCGCCGATTGTGCCTGTGAGTTGAGAATACGATACCCTCGACAGGAGAGCGACGATCTCTATCCTTGGCAGTGGTTCTGTGACCCTCGCACAAAGCAGCCAGCTGAAAGTAACTCGACGCACAATGCCACTACATCACAAAAATAAGATTTAAAATTTAAAAAAAGGAAAAGGGTAAAAAGCTGTCTCCCTAACGTCATGCACCATGCCCTTGGGGTTATCAAGACATCGGTGTTTGGTAATAGCAGGGAGAAAATTGATCTTGGCACGTTGAAAACATCCTTCAGCGATTCGAGCACCTGAAAAAGCTCGCTGCTGTACACACATATGCCGTCGTCTTATCAAAAGGTATCACAGTTCACGTTGACCTACCGTTGCTCCGCAAGGGCCATTTCAGCGCAGATTTGCATTGGGATGCTTCATCCCTGAGCAAGGCTCTACACGGCCCAGGTGGTAGACATGCACAGCAAGGGTGCATCCATGACAACAAGGTGAGCCCCCTAATGAGGGTTTTCGTCAATGGCGACGGGCGTAGCCCGCTTTTGCTTGTCGCTTCCTCGAGACGCAAAATGCATGTCGAGCTGAAAACAAAACGAGGTTTGGGCCAGCACGAAAAAAAATTCTTCTCGGGAGTTTATGGAGGGGCATTGTGATTACATAATGCGCTGGGGCCCGGCAATACTCCATCGGAAACTGACAGGAAATGTTTCCCATCTTGGTATACAAGGTATACGAGTACCTACAAGGAAGCCTGTAGATGTGTGTATTGGCGAGGATTCTCCTAGCTGTGCTGTCGTTTTATCCATTCTCTTTTCATACAGGCAGCAATTCCCATCTAACACGCCATTGAAGTCTCAACTTCTTATCCCAGAAAAGAATCTATGATCTGGAGGCTTTCCAGAAGCGCTGATCGGCACTACATATTTCCGAACAACGTAAGCAGATCAGCTTCTGCAGTCTCGATCTACAAACCACGGCGCCCCACCGCAATCTCGCTGAAGCTCAATTTCATCGTCGTCCCTTTGACTTCTTAACATGTGCTTGCATCGCCCGTCTCCGAGATTTCAATGCGAATCGATCCATTCAAATCGCCTCGAGGTCCCCGAGAGTCTCGGCATTTGACTTTTATCCAATCAGCCAATCAGCTCACCTCCATTTGGCGCGTTTCCTTTGGCTGCTGCTACCCCTGATCACCAGATGTCACCGGCACTTCCTCAGGATGTGGGCGTGACTTGCGCGTGAGAAGCTGAGGTCACTCTGGCAACCTTGAAGGGGGGGCAATCCAGGCGCAGTTTTTGCTTGGCATGACCGTGTCATCTCTGGCGCTCCCTAAAGTACTTGAAATCGGCCCATACTGTCCTGTGCCGCCTGGGAAGTGTGAGTGCAGTGCAGTGCAGCCCTAATGGGATCATATGGACGAAAAAGCAACACTGAAGCGAAACGTGCTGTAGAAACAACATGTCATTTGAAGCCGGCCAGGTACGACAGTAAGTCACCAGGCCACGATGGCCGCTGCACGGCTTCATGTACGGCATCCCTCCGCCAGGCGAGCAATCTTCAAAAGAAACAAGCCGCCTGTCGTCATTGGCGACGCCGGTCCACACTAGCTGCCCCCTTAGTGCCCCTTCCGGCCTGTTTGCGCCTGTGCAAACCGCTGCGATCCCTGCGATCCTGCCCCCCCAGCCCAGTAAAGTCGCCAGATCCCCGTTCTAGCACTCGCTGTAGCGTCAAGGTAGCTCCCCCAAGCTCCCGCAGCTCCACAGGCCGAATAATTTCAAGGTTGCTGAACTGTCGCCGTTCGTACAGTAGCCAAAGTTTTTGTTGCTGAAGCTCAACTCCCCAGAAGCACGAGGCGGCGCTTGGAATTTGCATCCGTCAAGGACAAGTCGGAAATCGCCGCTTGAAGCTGTTTCTGCGCATCTAATCCATCCGGGTGCGCGACCAGAGACCGACGGCTGATTCTTTGTTCAAGACGGGCGTCGTCGGTAAGCTGCAGGAATCGCAGAGGCCGCCAACTGGGGGACTCGGGAGTCGCAATCCAAACAAGCAATTTAACGCTGCCGACGGGGTAGAACTGCATTATCATTGCATTTCTCATTCGAACATTTATCCGTTCATCGCACATATCAGCACAATAACACAGCAGCACAAGCATGGCATCGCAACACGACAGCGATCTGGGCGATATCGACCCTCAAAACCCATACGCGTCGAGTAGCAAATGGCGTCACCAAGAGTCGACCAAATACGCCCGCCACGAGGCGCAACTCCAGGCGCGCGACGCTACGACAACTGACACGACCAATGCTCTGGCCAATTATCTCAATTCCACCCGGATTGAGCCTCAGGGCGACGGGCACTCGTCGGGAAACTACCAGCCCATCCACCTGGCGGCCAACAATGGCGAAGAGCCGGCCGTCGACCACCAACAGCATGAGGCGTCAGATGGCAGGGAGATTGTGTGCGGCCCTCTTCTCAACTATCGTCGAATGGACCAGGGCTACTGGTATGGCAGCGTTCTCGTTGTGACCAAGGGTGGCGGCAAGGAGGTGCTCTACCACCCCTCACTATCTTTGCGACAAGTTGGCGGACAAGGAGGAGAGGCCCGGATCGATGGTGAGCGTCTGTATTCCGACAAACGAAACACCTTTTGGGCATTCAGCATCTGCGTGCCGCTCGGGCCCAATGAGGCGAGTTACGAATATCAAGTGCCGCGGCTGCGGTTCTCCAGCAGCCACAAGCCGCAAATCAACCGCTTCTTCATCCCCGCCATAAACGAGTCGATGCGCATCATGTTCTACTCTTGCAATGGCTTCAGCGTCGGCACCGACGAGGAGGCCTGGAGCGGTCCGGCTTTGTGGAACGATGTCATGCGCAAGCATGAAGCTGCGCCTCTCCACGTCATGGTGGGAGGTGGTGACCAGATCTACAACGACGGCATCAGGGTCCACGGTCCCTTGCGCACTTGGACGGGCATCGGCAACCCCAAGAAGCGTCAAGAGTACCCTTTCCCAGAGAAGCTTCGTGCCGAGTGTGATGATTACTATCTCCAAAACTACCTCCGCTGGTATAATACGGAGCCTTTTTCGACGGCCAACGGCCAGATTCCCCAGATCAATATCTGGGATGACCACGATGTATGTGCCGTCGTGGATACCCCTCGGATAGAGCCCCAGGCTAATGCTTCGTACAGATCATTGACGGTTTCGGGTCATACGTTGATAAGTTCATGCAATGCGACGTTTTCCGCGGCATTGGTGGCACTGCCCACAAGTACTACATGCTCTTCCAGCACCATCTCCCTCCTCCGCCCTCCACGTACACATCCGGTAAGCTTCACTGCATGGTTTCAGATACACGGGAAATGTATAAATAAGCTGATGCTAATCAACTAATGCGTCGACAGATTTTGCCGATAACGACATCGATGGTACTCAAGGCATTGATCCAAATCAGCTGATTGACACGTATGTCGCACCTGGAAAGACCGAGCCGCAGTACATCGTCGGAACCAAGCCTGGACCCTATGTTGCGGAACATTCGTTTAACATCTACACCCGATTGGGTGCTCGTATTGCTCTTCTTGGCATCGATGCCCGAACTGAGGTGAGCAGTTACCTTTCGTGTGGATTCTATAGTGTCTACAGCGGCTAACCAGACTTTCAGCGCACTCGACACCAAGTCAATTATCCTGAAACCTATGACTTGATTTTCCAAAGAGCGCGCGAGGAGCTGAGCGCCGCCGCCAGATCTGGCCAGCCTATCAAGCATTTGATTCTGCTTCTCGGTATCCCGATTGCTTATCCTGTACGTCCGCTTCGTCCCTGTGCTTTACCACGGAGAACACGGTTGCTAATCAATTACATCACAGCGCTTGACCTGGCTAGAGAACATTCTTCGAAGCCCCCTTATCGGCCCCGTCAAGCTCCTCAACCGACGATTTGGTGTCGGCGGTGGCTTTTTCAACCACTTTGACGGAAGCGTAGATTTACTTGATGATCTCGATGATCACTACACGGCCAAGACACACAAGGTTGAGCGAGCCCAGCTGATTGTGGAGCTTCAAAAGCTCTCGGCCGAGTTCTCGGTGCGAACCACCATCCTAGGAGGCGACGTTCATCTGGCTGCGCTGGGTCGCTTCTACTCCAACCCCAAGCTCAAGGTCCCCGCCGAGGAAGACAGCAGGTACATGGTCAACGTCGTCTCGTCGGCCATTGTCAACAAGCCCCCGCCTCAAGCCGTGGCCAATCTCCTTGCACGACGAAACAAGATTCATCACATGAACTCTAAGACCGACGAAACGCTGCTGGATCTGTTTGACAAGGACCCGGGCAACTCCACAAAGACTGCCAGTCACAACAATTGCACGATGCCCAGCCGCAACTTTGCCATTCTGACAGAGAATTCCCCCGCTAATCAGACCAACGGATTTGTGCCCGAGGTGAACGGCGAGGCGCAGTCGTTCGTGGGACTCGACGGCCATTCGGAACTACACAAGGGAGAAGTCGGTTCTGGTTCGAAGCACAAGGCAGCCTCTGATGAGGCACACGGCCGAGGTCACGATGGTGGTCTGGACATTCGCATCAGCGTCGAGATTGATCAGCATGACCCCGAGGGTCGAACAGAGGGCTACGGCTTGACTGTGCCAGTGCTGACGTATCGCCCCAGGACCCAAGCGTCCTCGAGGGCCGTGTCTACTGCCACAAGCGTTCCAAGCCAGCAGTGAGGTCTACAATGGAGAGTCCAATTTTGTTGGCGTACGATGCATGGTACGCATTGTAGCGTTGATGATACGATACCCCGGGGCTTTCTGGCGAAGGAATGGGTCATGAGTTGATGAGCAGTCAAGAGTCGGGCATGACGCAATGATGGAAGATACCACCAAATTTGGTCTCGAGGGAATGTTTTGTTTTCGTGTCTTGTTCTTTTATTTTATTTTTCCAGGCTGGGGGTTGTATAGATACCTAATACTGTTCTGTTCGTTGCGAGTGTATGTTAGTCATTCGCTACTAAGGGGGCGAAGGACCTGAGTATGGTGTAAGTTATAGGTAGTGTTCAACTGAGATTGTTTTACCCCACGGCTAAGCGCAGATTGCGTGACAAATAGCTGCTCTTTCATGTGATGTTACTGTTACCAAACCCCAGCCGTTCCCAGCAGCGTATGAGTCGTGGAAACTCCAGTCCCTACTTACCATCAAATACAAGACGATGAACTCCCACATGCAGTCTAGCTCTACAAAAAAAAATGATTAAGCATGCTTCTTTTCTCTTTTTTTTTCTCCTTCTTTTTCTTCATAACGGCTCTCGACGGGATCCATTGGCCGACTTCGGTGCCCCAATCGTCCAATCCCCAAGAGGCTCGATACTTGGGCGAAGCCGTCACAAGTTGGCCGCCCCCACTGCCCCTCATCTCCAATCGCCTTTAACCCGCGATAAGCCGAGCCTCCAATACGCGATAGCCCAAAGATAAAAAGAAAGTTGGGGTAACAACGTCTTTGGATTCCCTTTCCGGGGTGAAACTCGACTTGTCGATTTACATCTTCTTTATTCTCTTGTTTGGAGTTTTTATCATTGCCTTTGTCGAGGTTTTGCTAAAAAAAAATTAAAAAAAAGAAAGAAGAGTCGTTCAAAGATGCAGTCTGCTGTGCTGAGACGAGCGGGGGCAAAGGGCCTGCGCAGTTGCGGGTGCAGAGTCCCGAGAGCTTCGTTGGCGACGCTGGCGACGTTTCGACCTCCTACAATCAAGAATGAGCCCAACGTGAGTAAAGAGTGGCTTTGAAAGACCAGAGTAGAACGCATCGATGCTAATATATATGGTCTGATATAGCAACACTATGCCAAGGGCAGCCAGCAGCGAGAGGGTTTGACGGCTGCCGTTGAGAAGCTGCAGAGCAAGCTGCCTCTCGAGGTCCCCGTTGTTGTGGGAGGCCAGCAGGTATGTTGAATCTCTTTGGAAAGCCCAATCTCGGGCATCGGCAAGCTAACTGAACGAATCTCACTCAGATCAAAACCTCGTCTCTCTCCAGACAGCTCAACCCCTCGGACCATTCCAAGACGGTCGCCTCATACCATACCGCCACGCCCGCCGACGTCTCCAAGGCCATTGACGCCGCGCTGGCCGCAAAGCCGGCGTGGGAGTCGCTCCCCTTTGCGGACCGCGCCGCCGTCTTCCTCAAGGCCGCCGACCTGGTGTCGGGCAAGTACCGCTACGACATCATGGCCGCCACGATGCTGGGCCAGGGCAAAAACGCCTGGCAGGCCGAGATCGACGCCGCCGCCGAGCTGGCAGACTTCTTCCGCTTCAACGTGCAGTACGCCCAGGAGCTGTACAGCCAGCAGCCCGAGCACCACTCGCCCGGCGTGTGGAACCGCCTCGAGTACCGCCCGCTCGAGGGCTTCGTCTACGCCGTCAGCCCGTTCAACTTCACGGCCATTGCCGGCAACCTGCCCGGCGCCCCGGCCCTCATGGGCAACGTGGTTGTCTGGAAGCCCAGCGACTTTGCCATTGCCTCCAACTGGCTGGTCTACAACATCCTTCTCGAGGCCGGCCTGCCCAAGGACGTGATTCAGTTCGTGCCCGGCAACCCCGTCGAGATTACCAAGACGGTCCTGGAGCACAAGGAGTTTGCGGCCCTGCACTACACCGGCAGCACCGCCGTGTTCCGGAAGCTCTACGGCGCCATTGGCGAGGGCGTTGCCGAGGGCAGATACAGGTCGTACCCCCGGATCGTGGGCGAGACGGGTGGCAAGAACTTTCACCTGATTCACCCATCTGCCGACGTCGAGAACGCCGCCATCCAGACTGTCCGCGGTGCCTTTGAGTACCAGGGCCAAAAGTGCAGCGCCACGTCTCGCATCTACGTTGCCAAGTCTGTCTGGCCCGAATTCAAGGAGCGGCTGGTCTCCGAGACGAAGAAGCTCACTCAGGGCGTCCCCTGGGACCACTCCCACTTCATGGGGCCCGTGATTCACGAGGCCTCCTTCAAGAAGCTCTCGGGTGCCATTGACGAGGCCAAGAGCGACAAGGACCTCGAGCTCGTCTTTGGCGGCACCTACGACTCGTCCAAGGGCTACTTTGTCCAGCCCACCATCTACCAAGCCACCACCCCTTCTCACAAGTTCCTCTCCACCGAGTTCTTCGGCCCCATCCTCACCGCGCACGTCTACGACGACGCCGCGCCGGATGCCTTTGCCAAGGTCTGCGAGCTGGTCGATGGCACGTCCGAGTATGGCCTCACCGGATCCGTCTTTGCCAACGACCGCGAGGCCGTGCGCTTCGCCGAAGAGAAGCTGCGCAACGCCGCTGGCAACTTTTACATCAACTGCAAGAGCACCGGCGCCGTCGTCGGACAGCAGCCGTTTGGCGGTGCCAGGGCCAGCGGCACGGACGACAAGGCCGGCAGCCCCAACCTGCTGACGAGATTCGTCAACATCCGGTCCATCAAGGAGGAGTTTGCGGCCACCACACAGGTGTCATATCCTAGCAACGAGGTGTAAACCAATCCCGCCGACATTTGCACGACGGATCGGAGCACTGTGTAGGAGGGGTGCAGGCTTGAAGTATGGCGTTGACGTTTCTCTATTTATTCTTTCACTCTGCAATTTCTTTGCATCTAGGGTAGGATGCTGGCGTTGAGCGACGAGAACCGTCGACATGCATAATCTCCTGTATGGGGAGAAACCCATCAAAACCACATTGATGATGTTGAATTGAAACCAATTGAAGCCAATTGAGAATGATGGACTATGCGATGTGACGAAATGTGTGCGTGCCGTATTACCTACTCGGGTTCTGATATCTATGTAGCCTAATCTAAATGCTTCTCAGCACGCAATCCTGCTAGTACTCTGTCACGACGCAAGGACCGAACACGGCGATAGTTGATCCAATGCAAAAAGTTTATACAACTCGGATCCCTTGGCTGAAACCTTGGCAATTGAATCAGCCAACTTGCCCATCCACTTCGTATACACGAGGCCAGCTCCGAGACGCTGCTGACAGCCGGGGGGTTCACACAAAGGGCAGTAGTATTACAAACAACCTGGACGTCATTAGCCATCGGCTCTTTCGTCTTTTTTTTTCTTGAATAGGCTTAAATGTACGCCCCCCCCCCCATGAGCAATAAGGCAACGGGCTGAGCGGAATTGAGTCTTCTTGGGGGGGAGGCGCAGCTGCATGAGAGTCGAGCCGTGAGTGGACGTTTGTGCTTCATCCCACCGGGATCTTGGGCTTGCCGGATTGCCGTGTGGAGAGTTGCTACTGTACGGTTGGATATGCCGGTACCTGGACAAGAAGTACAACGTGTTTTGGTTAATCGGGTAGTTTATTTATTTATTTCTGATCTGGGGAGCCGGGCATGGTATGTGATTATATGGAATACGGAGCAACCAACACTCGGGAATGGGGGCGACACTGTGCGTCTCGGGATGTCAAGCAATTGCAGCTCTCCCCTGGGCAAGGCTGCTCAAAACCCCCCCAATCTCTCTCTCTCTTCTAGAAATGCCCATCTTCCCTCCTCTCTCCTCACCCGCTAGCGCAGCGTGGCGCAACCCACCTTTGCAAGGCGATCCAAGCGAGTTGCTTGGACTATTTGCCACAGGACACGCGAGCTTGTCCAACGTGGTTATCGAAAGACGAGGCCCTGGAAGGACGAAGGTCCGTGCAGAAGCTGTCATCCGCAAGCAATAGAGGTTCGTATCGGAAAAGGGACCCCAGATGGCGCGTGCTTATGTGCGGGATTCCTGGGGCACGGCGGGTTGAGGAGCGGGAAGAGGGAAGAGGGACGCAATCTCAAGTCAATGCCTCGGCTGGGCACGAGATCACTATGGAATGGGGATGAACGCGAGATAAAGCGATCCAATGCAAAGAAGAGAATAAAAATAATAATAATAATACATGTGATGACAGAGAACGAAAAAAAAAACCATCTGAAAACGGGCTTCCGGAGCGCAAACCATCTCGCCTCGCCCTCTTACCACTTCCGTCCCGGCCGCCCCCTTGTCCTTGTTCTCTCTCTCTCCGACTTTGGGCCCAGCCGAGCACGAGACTGTCTGAGAGGATGAGACGGACCGTGTCAACGGCAAGTGGAGGAAAAAAGCAAAGAAGAAGAAGAAAAAAAGCTGGAGAGAGGCGCCATGAGAGCTTGCAGGGCAGGCCAAGGGTCCAAGGGGCTCGCCACATGGGCTGGTCCGGGCTGCTGATTCGTCGACTCGCCGGCGACACCATGGGGAGCACGCGACACTTTTCTCGATGATGCTTGGTCAATTGGCAGAGGCACGTTTTTTCGGCCTTGTTTTTTCTGCCTCGAGTTACTTTCTGGTCGCCAGGAGGAGGAGGGAGAGGGAGGGGGTTCCAGGTCTCTTCATGTGTTGATTCTTGCTTGTGCCGTAGCTTATCAGGAACAAGGAGGTTGCTTGTTGCCGTACATACATAGTGAAATAGCTGAGGCCTGCCATGGCCGCCGTCCTTCTCTATCTCGACCTCTCCCCTTTTCTCCGTCCTCTTTCTTCTTTGCTTTTCACTTGAATTCCTCAGATAAACGCTTCCCCTTCCGTCTTCCTAGGGTGCATAAGTGGTCTCGTGCCCGCCATTTGCCTGCCGTGATACCTCGCGCCGCTCACCGGTTCTGCAAAACGGAGCCCTATCGCCAGACCATCTCTCTCCCTTGCCCCCGACACACGACATCTGGGATTGAATTCCCCATCTTCTTCTTCTTTTTCCCTTTATACTTATTATCATCCCCTGGTTAGACAAGAGATACAAGGGCCCTTGCGTACACAACATAATCGATCGGAAAGCGGACCACGTACGTCCCTTACAAGAAAAAAAGAGAGACACACACCAAAACCAAACCCGCTGCAACACCAACGGCCGTGGCTCAGAAGCCGTCTCCGAGCTTATCTCGGCCAACCACGAGTGGAATCCCCGAGCCACAAACAACCCTTGCATCAGAACACCAAAACTTCCTCGGTTAAGCAGCGTTTCCGTGGCCCGCCTATTTCTCTCTGGAGTCGAAACAGTTTCCGGGGGGAGGAGGGTAGTGCCGCTGTCGTCACCAAGTGCCATTCTCTCCTGCAACTTTTTGCAAACAGCGGGCGAATAGGATAGGTTTCGACTGCGCCTCGCGCCCCCTGCCGCGTAACTCCCTGGACGAGGAAACAGCAGTTTTTTCAGTGCTAACGTGCGGTCCCGGTCCCTGTTTTTGTGTGTGGTTGCGTCGTGTTGCGAATAGTTCAAGACCTGCGGCTCCGCGATCCGCGGAGCGTGGCCGAGAAGCCTAGACGGCAGATCCAGTAACCTGAGGGGAAAACACACACCCCCGTTTTGCTTACAGAGGAGATTCGTCATCTAAATCGGAGGGGAAAGACGAAAAAAAAAATAGCTGCCTCTAGTCCAAAGCGGCCATGCCTCGTCCTGCGCTGCCGCCGACGCCCGGGTCCTCGTCCGATATCAGGGGCAAGGATGGCGTGCAGCAGCTTTCGTCTCTGCAACTCGCCTTTGAGCTGCCTCCGCCGGCCATCCACGATGCAGCAGATGCGTCTTCTCGCATCTCGCCCGTCGACTCTACCAAGCAGCAGCAGCAGCTCTCGCCCCTCTCCACGCCGTCGCTAGGCCTGGACGCTGCCACGTCGCCAAAGACAGTACAGGTGCAGGTGGTGTATCCCATGCAAGCGGCCGAGACGGTCAAGTCCCGAAGACGCTCGTCCGCCGCCGCCGCCAAGGAGCCCAGGGGAAACGCCTTTGCCCTGCCGCCGCCGCCCACGCGCTCCAGGAAGATTATCCAGATGAAGCCGCGCACCCAGGACACGGCCGCGGCCTCGGCCTCGGCTTCCACCAAGGAATCGTCTGCCCGGGCCGCCGGCAAGGCTGCCGCCGCCAAGACCGCCGCCGCTCCGGGGCCCGACGCCGGGGCCGGGGCCGGAGGTGCTTCGGCCAAGGGCGAGTCCAAGAAGAAGCAGCCCAGCGCAACTAGCGCTGCCGGCAGGAAAATCGCTCGCAAGACTGCCCACAGCTTGATTGAGCGGAGGAGACGGAGCAAGATGAACGAGGAGTTTGCGCTGCTCAAGAGCATGATTCCCGCGTGCACGGGCGAGATGCACAAGCTGGCCATTCTACAGGTTCGTTCTGTTCTCACCACCCCCCCTGAATCCCAAAACAAGACGCAAATCCAACCCAAACCCTCACTAACACGCAATAGGCCTCCATTGAATATGTCCGCTATCTGGAAGACTGCGTTGCCAAGCTCAAGGCCCAGCAAGAGCAATCCCAGAGCAGCAGGCCCGAGGCCTCACACAGCCCCTTACCACCCATCCGCGAATTCCACCCAACCTTCCACGAGGACCCGGCAGAAGACGTCGAAATGACCGACTCCGAGGCCGCCGCCGCTGCTGCGTCCCCCGTCTTCGCGCCCCAGCGGCCGTCCTCGGTCTCGCCGGCGCTGCACGCCCAGGACTCGCGCCATCGCCATCGCCAGCACTCGTACTCGTCCGTGTCGACGGACCAGCGGCACTACAGCTACAGCGCCTCGACGACGACGTCGCCCGCCTTTGGGCCGCAGATGTTTGCTCACAACGGCGGCGGCGGCGGTACCGGCTACACGCACAGCAGCACTTCGGCGTCTGGGTCGACGCTGACGAGCCCTGCGCTGCTGCCGCAGACGGATCTTGATCACGAGGCCACGGCGGCGTTGCTGATGCTGAATAGCGATAGGAGGGGGACGGCGGTGAATAACAACCGCGCCTTGTCTGTACGCGATTTGCTGAGCTCTTGATTTTCGTTGTTGCTTGTTCCTCCTCGTTATACCCTAAGCTGCAATGATGCGATGATTTTATTTTGCAAGTTTATATTCCTTGTTTTCTCTTGACATGAGTGCTCTGTGTGAGCACAAAGTACAGGATGGCCTTATTTTTTTTCTTTCCTTTTCCCGCATCTTGAAACACTGAGAATCCAAAATTCAGAAGCAAACCCATGGGGCGGGAGCAGAACGCGAAAAAAAACTGGGAGTCTGTAATGGGATTTGAGGAGTTCTGAGGGTAATGGGTTCTGGGGATCCCAGAAGAAAACATACATTTACCAAAACACCTTTTTTTTTTGTTTCTCTATTTCCTTCTTCTTCTTTTTACTTGTTTTAGTTTCAACTTTGGCTGGGCAAACAACTGTGCGAACGGGAACAGGACCGCACTGGAATCGGCACCGGGAGGAAATACCAATGGCAAAAAAGACGGCCCTTGAGATGCGTGACTACTGATTTTTAATACCACGAGGAGGGAGCCGCGATTTCTGGAATATAATTGTTCTTGCTATTTTTTTTTTATTCAATGCAAGTAGTAGAATTCAAATCAATGATAATTCTTCACATCCAACGCCGTTAATGTGTGTCTAATGCATATTCATTATTTGGAGTCTTTCCCCCTTTTTTGTAATCGTTCACTCTCACTTCCTTCTTGCTTTGCTTTTCTTCTATCTTAGGCCTTTAATCTCTCGCTTCCAGCAATATCATCGTTGGCGTCCTTGACAAGAAAACTATTGCATTTCGTCAGCAAAGGAAACGTCCGCATCTAATCTCATGCCATCTCTAAACTCACTTGTACCAGAGAATAGTCGGCCCAATCGTCATCAGGTGCCACAAGCTGTGAGCGTCGATGCAGCCCAGCCAAGGCGGAAAGTCAAACAGCTCCATGCTCATGGCAAACATGACCCAGGCCACAGCCAGACCGGGCCACATGGCCCAGACGCGGCGGGACTTGCGGTAGCGGTCGAAACTGAACCAGCTCCACAGGGCGTTCTGGATGACGCCGAGCACCACGTTGGCGGCCATGTTGTACGTGTAGTCCCAGCTCACGCCCTTTAGATATCCGACGTGGCAAGCGTACAGCACAAAGCAGAGCAGCGTCCACGCCCGCAGGACGGAGCGTCTTCGCGGGGTCGGGCGGTCCAGGCGGAAGATGCGCACAAACGTATAGTACATGCCATACAGCACGCTGGCGCCGGCGGCGAAGTAGTCGAGCTGCTCGGTGACGGCAAAGTCGCGGGTGTGGAAGACGGAGCTAAACACCCACGAGGCGAGCCCGAAGTAGGAGAAGAGCTCATAGTAGGGCCGCAGCGAGTAGTCGGCCGGGATGAGGGCGCGCACTTTCTTGAGGCCCTGCCAGTGCGCCCAGAAGTTGCCGAGCGAGAAGAGCACGGAGAAGGGCTCCTGCATGCCGACGAAGCGGTAAAAGGGCCATTTGCCGTGGAACTGGACGACGGGGAGGTCGGAGGCGACGCGCGCGCCGGTGATGATGTGCTGGCAGGTGTAGTCGCATTCGGAGGCGCAGTTCCAGAGGAGGAGGCGGCGGGACAAGGCTGGCAGATTCTCGTTAGCGGCTGGCCTGCTCGATCATGTCTGTTCTTGTTCGTCTTTGGAGGGGCGAGAGAGAGTTACGGATGGGGGTGGCAGCCTTGCCGGGAGCGCAGTTTTCGGCTTGGCAGATCTGGAGCAAGGACATTTGTCAGTAACGATTGCGCATGGCATTGGGACGGTGAGGGCGAGCATACGTCAAGACATTGCCGGAATTCGGGCAGCTGGTCGCCTGTAGAAGCAAGACTAGCACCGGCAAAGAATGCTACAACGAGCAAGATCAGGGAGATGGCGCGAAAGCCTGGCTTCCCGCCATATGAAGCGATCATGTTGCCAGCATGGACGGAGGGGGGTGGACGGTCCAAGTTATAAGAAGAAAAGAGAAGAAGAATTGGTGAGACAAATGTCAAAATTGTTGAGCGCTGCCGACAAGAAAGAGGGGACGTGGATCAAAAGGCCACGGTAGAATCAATTATGACTGAGGTACGTAAGTGGTGGTTGATTCTGGGCATGAGTGTGGATATGGATATGGATATGGATATGCTGGCTCTTTGGAGGTTTGGGGAATAAGATTGAAGATTAGAGGCGGATTCTGGGGCGGGTCGTTTGGCGGGTAATTCGGGGGCCATTCGGAGAGACGATTGGGCATCGGGGTACCGGTACAGAGGGGAGGTAAATGTACGAGTACTCCATCCTGCACCACAAAGACCTGCGAGTATCAGGTACCTTATGCTAGAAGTCTTGCTGCCAGTACTGCTGACGAGCACCTCCTCTCTACTAATATTCAGTAAGCATTGGTGTTTTACATAAACCGAGACCCAGACGTGAGATGTGTTTAATTGCAAACCTGCCGTGGATGGCGCTTGTTTTGATGGCAAGGGAGAGCTCGATTGGTTCCTGTTGGTGAGCTACGAGTACCAGCTCCGGGCTGTGGTTGAACGTGGTGAATGCGGTATTTCAACGAGACGGGCTTGTACCGTTACATGCAGACTCCATGTCACATGCAGTCCCCTCAAGTACAGTACATGTACTCTGCGCTGTTCTCTTGCCAGACCAAACGAATCCGTCTCTCTGCATCATCACCACCGCCGCCAGTTCAGCGAATTGATGCACCGCTGGCCTTTTGCCGTGCAATTGCTGCTTACTCGCCTGTCTTTATCCCGCCATTGAACCAGCGCCATTCCAGTCTGTTACTTAGGTTTCTTGTCATTTTCTGCCCTGCACAACATCACTCAGACCGCTAGCGCCGGTTCCAGCGCCGTGCCTGGATCCCGTCGTTGCCCACGGCAACCGGGCGGGCGTTGATTGGCCGCGTTGTTTCGCAAACACCACCAGGCAAAAATAATCCTGGGTCTAGCTCCAGCTCTCTCCGCTCTTCATCCTTGATCATGCACCCCTTCGCTACGGAGCTCCCAGTTTGTTAATCGCTTGCTGCCTCCGGATCACGGGGAGGCTGCACACACAACATATTTTATCGATTTGACTCGGCAATCAACCAGATGCCAATCGCTGGCCGCCCACGACCTATTTCGCTTGACCGCTAACCCGCAAATCAAAACATGGCGACGGCTGCTTCGCCAACTCCCATGGGAGGAGCCGGTCCTATCCGCCGGACGTCGCAGCGACAGCAGGTCTTGCGCCAACCTCCCTCACGATCGGCCGTGGCCAGGAGCGAGAGCCAGCAGGCGTCTTCGTTCCACGCCCGAAACAACCCGAAGCAATTCAACGACGACAGCTCCGAAGACGAGATTCCCGTGCCTATGAAGCTCAGCGCCCTCACCAAGGCGCTTCTCAACGACGGCCAGCCCGAGTCCTCTCAGCCATCAGAGCGACCGCCCTCACCACCGCGAACACGAAGACGGATCAGCCAATTGAACGCATCGACATCGTCCGTTTCTGAGAGGGGGCGGCATTTGACATCTACCAGCGGGCAACCCGAGGACAAAAACTCGAGAGCCTCGAGTCCCGCCAGGGATCGTGGTGCGAGCCCCGTCACAAGGAAGAGGGTAGTGAGGCTCAGCAACACTCCGCAGAGCCTGAGCCAGATCCAGCCTTCCAAGAGACGCTCAAGCTCCTTCTCTCGATCGACGCAGCGCCATCAGCAGACCAGTCGACCGTCCAGTAGGGAAAAGTCGGCCGATGAAAAGCCAGAGCCACAGGCGGACATCAACACACCCGCTCATGGCAACCGTATCGTGAGAATATCTACAAACTCTTCTGGCAATCGCAGTAGAATGGGATCAACAGGCCTGTCCTCGGGGCGCTCATTTGATCGATCTGTTGTGGACAAGTCTGCCGGTGAAATGGACTATGAGCAAGAAGAGATCCCTCAAACCGTTGCGCGAGACACAGCGCTGGCCGCTAGCTATGGCAGTGTATCACGATATAACTCAGCGGTAAGAGGCCGACTGGATGATAATGCCAATCCGCAAAGCTCGATGCGCGTCAAGCGCGTTGGGAAGATCCCTGGAACGTTTCTTAGTGGACCAGCACGGCGTGGCAGGCGGAGGCAAAGTGATGAGGATGCTGGAGATGAGGGAGAGATGGATCAGTACAATCCCCAACAGGAACAAGATAACAACGTCGTGGACGACATGCCGGATGTTGCCTACTATCCCGATGGAATTCGGGACTTCAATTCTGGAAGTCCTGTCAGTGCCAGTGCTTCGGCTAGGGCCCTCCACAGGAGACACCTCTCTAGCATGGACTCCCGGGGGTCTGGGTCTGGGTCTGGACGTCCCTCGCCGCGGGGCATTGAGCTCGAATCGGAGCCCCAGCGGTATCAGCCAATGCAGAGGGATAACGAGGAGGCGGAAGAGGAGGAAGAGATACCGTATAGGAAATCAGTGCTGCGCGCCGAACTGCCTTCAGCCCATGATCAAGAAAACGACGCTCACCGGAGCTATAAGAGGCCCAAGTCGTCCTTTGATGATGGGATGGACAAGGCTCCGCCACGACCCATGAGCGTCGACCCTATTCCAGCCCGGCCTACCTCACCAGAGCGAAAGCCCCTGGCGCCTGTTGCCAACAACACACCTCAACGACCAGCTCCCCCACCTCCTCCCAAGATGTCCGTCATGGAGGCAGCTACATCAACGACTGGCGCTGCAGCCGCGGCCGCCTCAACGAAGCACCGGAGGAACGTGTTGCGGGTGAATGGAAAGACTTATACTAGGCTTGATTGCCTTGGCCGTGGTGGCAGTGCCAAGGTGTATCGTGTAACCGCCGAGAATGGACAAATGTTTGCTCTCAAGCGCGTGGCGTTGGAAAACGCCGATGAGCTCACCATCAAAGGGTACAAGGGCGAGATAGACCTCCTTGGAAGACTCGAAGGGGTGGATCGGGTTATTAACCTGCATGCCTACGAGATGAATACAGAGAAGCAGGTGCTCAGTTTGGTAAGTAACGGCAACCTTTGCTTTACAACAAACTTGGGTGCGAGTTGAACGAGACTTGCTAATCGGTCAATATTGTTGTAGGTTATGGAAATGGGTGAAAGGGATTTGAACGCCCTCCTTGCTAGTCGCCAGAGCCCCGAGACTTCCAGGTTCGACCCCGTATTCGTTCGCTTCTACTGGAAGGAGATGCTCGAGTGCCTGGCCGCCGTTCACCAGTATGACATTGTTCACTCGGACCTGAAGCCCGCCAACTTTGTTCTCGTCAAGGGCAGACTCAAACTCATTGATTTCGGCATTGCCAACGCCATCCAGACGGACGAAACCGTGAATGTGCATCGCGAAACCCAAGTCGGCACACCCAACTACATGTCCCCCGAGTCCCTGCTAGACTCCAACAACCCGCGCGGCGGTCGTCTCCCCGGCCGCCCAAAGCTGATGAAACTCGGAAAATCCAGCGACGTCTGGTCACTGGGCTGTATCCTCTACCAAATGGTCTACGGCATGCCGCCCTTTGGCCACATTGCGAACCAGATGGCGAGATGCCAGGCCATCATAAACTGGGATCATCACATTGAGTTCCCCTCTCGTGGCATGGGCGGTGCTCCCGTTCCACCTTCGCTTATTAGGACCCTGAGGCGATGCCTCAACCGAGACCACCACATGCGACCGACGTGCGAGGAACTCCTTTATGATAGCGATCCGTTCCTGTACCCTGCAGAAATAAACAGCGACAAAGCTCTTCCCATCGACGAGGAACTCTTGGGTAGAATCATCCAGAGCGTTGTCTCAAGGTGCCGAGAGCGCATGCCGACAGAATCAGAGGGTGCGACCGTCTGGCCGCAGGCATACTGGAACAGCATACGGAAATCAATGGCAAACAGGCAACAATAATACTAATGTCAAATAGACGGAATGTGTCTATACGAAATCATGAGCAGGATAAAAACAGGACCACCAAAGCCGTCAAGGAGCAGGCGTTTTTTATCTTCGTTTTTTACAAATTTTTTATCTTTCTTCATTCAATGAAAGACTAGGGAAAAGGGAGAAGAGAACCAAAAGAAAAGACGGTTCTCATTACGTTTCACGAAGGCCTCACCAAACTACCCAGGTGTTGAGGAGTTTTATATCTTTTCTCCTTTTGTTTTTGTCTTCCTCTTGTGTATATACACGCTGTCTTGTGTCAAAGCGGGTTATTTTTTATGAATTGGGTAGGAAGGACGATAGGATAGAATAGCTGTTTTTTGGAGACATGGCCTTGCGATATGGCGTGAAATGAATGTCACATATCATGACGGTTTTTTTTGCATCATCTTCTTTGGATCAGCTGTTTGATTCTGATTGGTGTTTTTGTGCTGCTGCCTTTGTTGTTTTTTATATCCTTTTTTTTCTTCTTCTTCTTGGTATTGTACAGCCAGCCATATACGTGTATGCTGGGCGCTAGATGATACATTTTGCCTGTGAGCGTCGTAACATTGTTCATCAAAACTTTCGCTTTGGCTTTTCCTTCCTCGCCTCATTTCATTTTCTTTCTCCAAAAAACCGTTATCCCACGAGACTTCATCTTCATGATGAAGCCTCAACCTCATCCAGATTCTTAATGTTCAGCTCAGAGATGCGCAAGATGGTATATCGATGCTTGCTCTTGGCCTGACGCTTTCTCCTCTGCCTCCGCTTCGTCTTGATCTTGATCCGCAGCGGCTCCGACTCGGTCCCCAGGACAGTCGCACGGCACTCAAACACCCTCTCGTCGACGTGCGGAGCGCCCTTCAAAGTGTAATCTCTGCTGCCGATGACGCTGGCGCGGTTCAGGCGCAGCACGTCGCCGGGAAGAACGCCAGGCATCTTGAATGGCAGACGAATCTGGTCGCCCTCCTGGACCAGATACGGGAAGCCGTGGATGTGGATGGTGATGTAGTGGCCGGGCTGGGCGGCGAGGAGGGGCAGAAGCGTCTTGACGGAGTCGGTGATGGGCGTGGGAGGCTCGACGGGGTGGCTCTTTTTGAAGGCCAGAGGTCGGACCTGGTCGTCGGTGGGATTGGGGGCATTGTTGACGTGAGGCTGCGCAAGAGGCTCGACAATTGGTGCCGTAGAGTTGAAGCTTCGAGGCTGGATGTGACGAAAGGATGCGAATAGAGGGGCGATGCGCGAGCTGGGAGCCCTAAGCTCCAGCACGGAGCGAAGGAGTGCTCTGCTCATGTTGGGGAGATGCGAGATAGCAACCGCAATGCCCGGATTTTGGAGCGGTTGGTAACTATTTTCTCAGCTTGTAGGCGGATTGCATACAAAAAAACCGAGAGCCTGGTATGGTGTTTTCAATGGCTCGATGGAAGCTTTGCGGTTTGCGGGCCGGATTAGTGTGGCGCCGGGGTCCGAGAAATCTGGCTGACCAGCCAATGTATTTTTCTTTTTTCTTTTTTCGACGCTGGGAATTTTTGCACCGTACTGGGTTTCAGTCTCCACTGGGTTTTATACATACAAGCAAAGTCCAGGAAACAACACCGCCAACATGGTATGTTTCTTTTTCCTTTTGCAGAGAAAAGATGCTCTGATTTGAGGATGGAAATGGTTGTGCTAACCCCCCGCAGCCTCAGAACGAGTATATGGAACGGTGGCGCAAGCTGCACGGCCGCCGTCTCGACCACGAAGAACGAACCCGCAAGCGCATCGCCCGTGAAGGCCACAAGGCCTCGCAAGACGCCCAGAACCTGCGCGGCCTGCGAGCCAAGCTGTACCAGAAGAAGCGTCACAATGAGAAGATCCAGATGAAGAAGGCCATCAAGGCGCACGAGGAGCGCAACGTCAAGACGGCCGACGAGAAGGAGCCGTCGCAGCCTCTGCCCTCGTACCTGCTCGACCGATCCAACCCGTCGACGGCAAAGGCCCTCAGCAGCGCCATCAAGAACAAGCGCGCGGAGAAGGCGGCCAAGTTCAGCGTGCCCCTGCCCAAGGTGCGCGGCATCAGCGAGGAGGAGATGTTCAAGGTGGTCAAGACGGGCAAGAAGACGCACAAGCGGGCGTGGAAGCGCGTCATCACGAAGCCGACGTTTGTGGGACCCGATTTCACGCGGCGAAACCCCAAATACGAGCGCTTCATCCGCCCCATGGGTCTGCGTTACAAAAAGGCAAACGTCACGCACCCGGAGCTGGGCGTCACCGTGCAGCTGCCCATCATCAGCGTCAAGAAGAACCCGCAGAACCCGCTGTACACGCAGCTGGGCGTCTTGACCAAGGGTACCATCCTCGAGGTCAACGTCAGCGAGCTGGGGTTGGTGACTGCGGGAGGAAAGGTCGTTTGGGGCCGATATGCGCAGGTCACCAACGAGCCCGAGAACGAGGGATGTGTGAACAGCGTGCTGTTGGTGTGAGGTTGTGAATGAACAAGGGAGATTTCTGGAATGGGGTTTCTTTGACACTGGACCGTGGCTGTCAAGGTGCATGTATTGGCGTTTTGGGCGTTTGGTACATACGAGTGCTTGATGCGAGAGAGAAAGAGACACAAGGTCACTAGATGGGGCAGATTAGGAAGCATGGAGTCTTCCGAGGATATCAGTGTGCTCGTCGTCGTCGTCGTCGTCTGCGAGAAAAAACAAAGTGTTCAATTGAGTATAAAAGCTGCAAATAGAAGCAAGTCAATAATACGAGGCCGATTCTCAACCTGATGGTTCGTTTCTTTCTAATTTTTTATGATGTGCTGTTCCTCTTGTTGGCCAGATTGGGCATGCAATACATATCCGATCAAATCTGATTAGTTTCATCATCTGCTTCTGCTATTTTGTCTAACCGCAACTATAATTACAATATTACCTATAGTATGAGAATTGTCAATACTATCCATCAACCTCGTCATCTTCGAGATATTTCACATGAATCCTTATCAGTATATCGCCCAACTCTTCTAGTTCCAACAAAGGCTCTGATTTTTCAGTGGCTCTGCCGCCACCCCCCAAAAGTGGATAGCGGGGACCCTGTCAAGGCGGTGACAGCGATAAATTAATTTTCTGCCCGACCGAAAGCCTGCATTTCGCCGCTCCGACTCGAGTCCCTTCTCGCAAGCCAAAAAAAAATCCCATAAACCAGACAAAACAAGGCGCCTCCGTCCTTGTCTTTTCTCTTCGTTCTACTTTATCTCGTCTATTCAGGCTAATTTTGTTTCTCTTGTGTCTGTTGCGCCCCCTCGAAAAGAAAGAATAATAGATCACGTTGGTGAAATAGACCCGGCATTGTTTCAGTTTTCAAGCTTTTTTTTTCTTCTACTTCTCTCAAAATGAGCGGCGACAAGATGGAAGTTGAGTTGGCGGAGCAGAAGCTCAAGACGATGGAGCACAGCGAGCAGCACTACTTTAAGAGGTACGTTGACGAGCCCTGGGAGGGAAGGAAGAGGCGAAGAGTATTATAATCTTCCCGTCGTTCTTTGGTTGTCTTAGTTGGGCAGTTTTGACGAATTTGGAGAATCCGTGGCTGACTTATACCCTGCGTCCAGCTACGATCATCACGGTACGAACAAACGAAAATGAATCACATGTTGGCTTTTATAGGAGAATGCATTGTCTGACTTTTATTTTTCTTTTTGACACGAGCAGGAATCCACGAGGAGATGCTGGTGAGCGCTTCTTCCCCTCCCCTCCCCCTCCTTCGTTTGCGATGGTTGCCCCTCTTCAGCTGCGAAACGCATAGCGCATCCTGCAGTTAATTCCGTATCTGCAGGCTGAGGAGCACCAAAACGACTCAAAAAGACACGCAGGCTGACGTTTGATGGTTGAAATGTAGAAAGATGAAGTGCGCACGAGGTCGTACATGAACGCTATCGTCCAGAACAAGCACATTTTCAAGGACAAGGTTGTTCTCGATGTTGGCTGCGGCACTGGTATCCTTTCCATGTATGTCCGCAAAACCAACCCTTCCCCCTCTTCCGCGATTGCACTGCATCGCTCAGACCTGCTTTGCGGGTAATCTGCCGAAACGGCTCGGCGTATGAGGAGTGGGAAAATATCACAGGAAGAGCAAATAAGGATGATATTGATGCGGTTTCTGATGTAGGTTCGCTGCCAAGTCCGGCGCCAAGCATGTCATCGGTGTCGACATGTCCACCATCATCTTCAAGGCCCGAGAAATCGTCAAGGTCAACGGCCTATCAGACAAAATCACCCTGATCCAGGGCAAGATGGAGGAGATTGAGCTTCCCTTCCCCCAGGTCGACATCATCATCTCCGAGTGGATGGGCTACTTCCTCCTCTACGAAAGCATGCTCGACACCGTCCTGTACGCGCGAGACAAGTACCTCGTCAAGGATGGCCTCATCTTCCCCGACAAGGCCACCATCTTCTTCGCCGGTATTGAGGATGGCGACTACAAGGAGGAGAAGATTGGATGCAAGTTTCCCCCCCAAACTTTACCTTTTCTGTTACACCAAGTCTAACAAAATTCAAAACTCAGTCTGGAACAACGTCTACGGCTTTGACTACTCTCCCCTCAAGGCCACTGCCCTGTCAGAGCCTTTGGTCGATACCGTCGACCTCAAGGCGGTCGTCACCGATCCCGTCCCCGTGCTCACCCTCGACCTCTACACCTGCACCACCGCCGACCTCGCCTTCAACACCCCCTTTACCCTCACCGCTAAGCGCGATGACTTCATCCACGCCCTCGTTTCCTGGTTCGACATCGACTTCACCGCCTGCCACAAGCCCATCCGCTTCTCCACCGGCCCTCACACCAAGTACACCCACTGGAAACAGACCGTCTTCTACATCGAGGACGTCCTCACCGTCCAGAACGGCGAGGAGGTCCAGTGCAAGCTCGACGTCAAGCCCAACGACAAGAACCGCCGCGACCTGGACATTGAGGTTGACTACGCCTTCCAGGTCAACGATGCGACCAGGAGCGCGTCCGGCCGCAGCGCGTACAAGATGTGCTAAGTGTGTATATTTTCCAGTCTCTGTTTACGGACCGGAGCAACAGATGAATCAAGGGGGAAAAAATGTAAGCGGGATTTCCAAAGAGCTGGTATGTTAGGGCGATGGAAAGATGGACAAGGGAGCTCTTGGCGGCGTATATATATGACTCTTTTTTTTTTTCGTGTGCAGGCTGGGGGGGAATTAAAAAAAAAGTAGATAGACAGACCATAGGGAGCGAGTAATACGACTCGGAATGAGAGAAACAATGAACCATATACCAGTGTCTACTACCTAAGCATTCTACAAGATTATAAGAAAGATAGTGACTTGATTTGCCTAGGCATAATTCTTGCTTTCAGTTACTACCTCTAAGCTTTGGTATATAGGTATTTCTCCTTCCCTTCTCCCCTCAAGACTAAGAACTAAGTAGGCATCTATGTTGTTGAGTTGCGAATGTCTATAGATCGCTTTTCAGTTTGTAAAATTTGGACTTGTGATATTCCAGCATTTCGTTGCCGTCCCAGAGTTTTCATAACCATCATTCAAATTCGTCAACTATTTTTACCCCCCTTCTTTCTTTCTTTTGTTTTTTTCCAAATGTCGTCGCAAGTCAAAAAACTGCGTGACTCGGGGTTCTCTCTCTCCTCCACGTTCTCTCTCCTCCCCCTTTTTTGGTGCTTTTATTCATTTTTACTGTTTTTCATTGTCGAGATAATCAAGTCAATTCATCATCAGACTTAGGAGCCGTATTGTTTGATGATGCTGGCCACCTTGGTAGCCAGCTCATCAGCCTCGTGTCTCGTAGCAGCCTCGGCGTACACACGGCACGCATTCTCGGTGCCGCTAGCACGGGCAAAGGAACGAGCCGTGGTGTATTTCCTAACGCACTGGTCAATCTCGTCCTGCGCGCCGGGAGGGTGGCTGAGGCGGCGCTCGGCGTCGGTCGTCTCGAAGATGTCCTTGTTGGCCACTTCGACGCGGACGAGGCGGTTGGGCAGGTCGGTGTAGGTAGTGGCCCAATCCTTAAGGGACCACGCCTTGTGGGCCAGAATCACCTCCACCATGAGCATGTCTGAGATGGCATCGCCGACGGTCTGGTTGATGAGGTCACCGACAGCGGCCAGCGTCTCCAGAGCGTCCTTCTGGGCCGGAGACTGGGGCTTCTTTTCCCGGAAGACGCGCAGGGCCTCCTGGGAGAAGACGACGGTGCCGTGGCCATTGGCCTCAAAGTAGACGCCAACGTCAAACTGGCAGGCGGCGTGGTGCAGGTGCTTGACGCCCGTGGGAGTGAAGACAACGGGAAGCTGCAAGTTCTTCTCAATGTATGTGGTGCTAGCGCCGTTGGCGTAGGCGGTCTGGACGACTCCGATTCGAAGCTCCTCCTCTAGGCCAGCGGAACGGACAAGGTCGCCGATGAAAGAGGCATTGAGGGAAGAGATGCGGTCTCCGTCCAGCATGAAGAAGCCAGAGTCGGGGTCGGCCCAGTAGTAGATCAGACGGTCTGCGTCACCATCGAGCGAGCAGCATCGGGCTTCGGGGGTAGGCTTGAAGTTGGGAGGGGCTCGCTGCTTGGTCTTGACAAAGTCGGCACCGCACTGAGAACGTTGGATGTTAGCTTTTGAATCCAGCATATGAAGTGATTCCCACTTACGTCGAGGTTGAGCACCTCAGGTCGCAGCACATCATCGTTGACGACCTTGACGTTGAACCCAGTCACATCCTTGGGGATGACCTTGAGAAGCTCCGTAAGCTTGGGACCTCCAACGCCGTTGGCGCAGTCGACAATCAGCTGGCCCTGGACCTTTCTGCCCCGCAGCGCGCGGACAAAGGCCTCGGACAGCTTGTTGTAGTAGCCAGCCTCGCTGACCTCGCCGTACGCCTTGGGGGTGCCCTCGGTGTTGACGCAGCGAGTCAGGTAGTGCAGCTGGGGGGTGGTGAGGATCTTGTAGTCGGTGTACTCGATGCCGGTGGCCTCGAGAGCATCAGCCAGGGCGGTAACCAGGCTGTGGCCCGAGGGGCGGGTATCGCGGCCGTAGACGACGCGGCCGGGGGTGTTGAGGTCGATCTTGAGCTGCGAGGCCAGCTTCTTGTACGTCTCGAGGAGCTCCTCGTGGGTGGGGGCGTTGACCAGCAGCGTTGCGTGGGCCTCCCAGTCCTGCTCGAGCATCTCGCCCATGGGATCGACAATCTTGACGCCGTTGTCGGGAGCAGGGTTGTGGCTGGCGGTGATCATAACACCAATTGCCTGGCCGTTGAGCTTGCGGCTTCGCAGACCAGCAATCAGACCGACGCGGAACGAGACGCCGGGCAGAAGGTCGGCCTTCATGCGGAAGCCGGCGGTGCCATACTTGTAGACGTGGCCCTCGACGATGGGGTGCTTGGCGGACGCCTCGAGGAATTTGGAGTCATCCATTCTGACGGTGAGGATAGGTGTCGAGGCGGGATGGCTGTCCGTAAGGCTGCGTGGGTGGTTGAGCTTGGAGAGAGAGGTCAAGGCGGGAGGGAAGAGTTTGATGAGGGGTGGAAAAAAAGAGAAGAGAGGAGGAGGAAAAGGGTCAAGAGCCCAGGAGAGGTTTTAAAAAAACAATAAGAGAAAAAAAAGGAGAAGAGCAGCACAAGATTGTACAGGCGCAGGGCTGGCAGGTCAGAGAAGGCGGTGCGAGGGCTTAGAGAGAGGCCTTTATTTAGACCTCGCGGGTGGAGTCAATTGTGGCAGACCCCGTGGCGGTTCCACGCTTTTGATTGCCTCGAATGGCCTGTGGCTTGTGTGCTGAAGGGTTGTAAGCCTCGATTCAAGTTGCATTGAAGTCAATGAATGCAGTGCAGTGTAATTCCTTCAGCCTGCCGATCCATCTATATATAGGTGGCAGTACGAGTGAGCATACACTATTGCTATGGACCGTACAGTATACTCTAAGAGCAACAATTCACCCTCTACCTCTCCGTACTATGTGTTGACTGGAGTCTAGTATAATCCCTCAGGAAAACAGCTTCCCCCCGTCTCGTCTCGTCTCGTCTCGTCTCGTCTCGTGTCATCGTCATCATTCTCAGCCGTCACAATCAATTCCAGGTCACGTTGCCCATCCTATGAGCTGTCACCCCTCGGCCGTGCCAATCAATCAAATGCTTTTGCTGCTACTCTATCGCTCACCTCCTCTCCAGCTGCTTCTCAACAGTAGGGGGCCAGACGCAGACCCCGCGTTGCTGCAACAGTAACATTGCTTGATCCATGTCTTCAACCCCACCCTCGCCAGTATGAATAGGGTGATTTATGATTTCATGTCAATTCGATTCGATTCGGGGCTGGGCACGGAGTACATGGCAGTGGCATGTATTTTCTCTGCAGGGCTCATGTAGCTGGAGGCCGCTCTTTTTGGATTCCCGTTTCTTCCAGCCGTTTCCACAATGGAACTGGTGACTGCAGATTGCGGTTCAAACGTGTACCTTGTCGGCCATCAGTACCTAGTAGTACTAAAACAACACCGTACCTGATCTGGGCTTGTACAGGTACAGACAGACCGACTGACAGGAGTTCTGCAGCGCTGCTACTAGCACCAACACGCTCCAACGTGCAGAAGATCGGCCACGTCGAGAGGCATTAATGCCGAGTCTTTGGTACTAATCTCCTTGGGCACAAAGCACGACGCAAAAGTACTGTCGAGCGAGTACTCCATACTCCATACGTGGGCATGCAAATACGAAGCCATCTGTACTCCGTACCCCCATCGCAGGTACCCCTGTCTTTTGCCGCTGCACGTTTGCTGCACAATGATGCAAGTCGCTCACGTGACCTCGCGCCTGGGACGAGCTTCTGCTTTCTTTTGTCTGACGCGTGAATGAAAGCCGTTGCTTGGACCACCCTGTAATAGAACAGCAGAAATGACGAGACGAGACGCCTTTTTCTTTTGTCTTTTCTTTCTTATTCCTCTTTACGAACGCTCAACTCTGATTTACTCGTACGAACGGCACTTCTCGTATAATTCCTGCCGTCTCCCTGTCATTGCTCAGCATGGACGACTCTGAATGTGCAAACCCCCAATTTCTAGCTTGGGTCAAGGAGTGGCTAGACTTTGCTAGAGAACGGAATACCAAAGGCTTCACGGCGTATCGGAATGCTTACGAATCTCTCAAAGCGTGTCCCATTCCGTTTGAGCATCCCGCGTCGCTTCAGCAGCTCAAAGGTTTTGGACCCAAGCTTTGCGAGCGCCTCCAAGACAAGCTGAAGCATCACTGCCAACAAAATGGATTGCCCATGCCTGAGCATCCCCAGGTGAAAAGGGCCAATGAAAGAGCTCTCAACGAACAAACGGGAAATGACGACGACGCAGAGTCAAGGCCCAAGAAGAAACCAAGGCAGCCCAAGGCCTATGTCCCTGCCTTTCGATCAGGAGCCTACGCCCTGATATTAGGACTCTCCAATCTTCCCGAGGATGCATCTTCCAGCTTAACCAAAGCAGAACTTATAGAGACCTCCCAGCCACACTGTGACGCCTCGTTCACTGCCCCGAGTGACCCAACAAAGTTTTACACTGCTTGGAGCTCAATGAAGACGTTGATTCAGAAGGAGCTCGTTTATGAGAGAGGGCGGCCTCTGCGTCGGTATGCATTGACAGACGAAGGGTGGGCCGTGGTGAAGCGAATCAAGGAGACGGCCCAGTGGCAAGAAGAAAACAGTGCCAGCGAACAGCAGGGGTCGGGACGCCGTCCACAGCTGTCAGGCACGGCAGCAAATCAGCCCTCGACCCTGGACGCGAGGGACGCTCAGCCGGCGATTGACGAACCATCGTTCTATCAGAATGTTGTCTCAGATGGCCCTGTCGTTTTGGAGGATGACGATCTACCGAGCTTCACCCCAATTAGGATCCCGCCTGGGTCCTTCACCGTCCACTTGCTCCTAGATGTTCGAGAGGTCAGAGCAAAAACAGATCGCGACTATATGCAGGAGGAATTGGTCAAGCAGGGTGTAAAACCAATCATGAGAAGCTTGGAGATTGGCGACGTTCAATGGGTTGCCAAATGTCACGACTCGACGCTGCTATCGAGACTCGGCGCAGAAGGAGACGAGATTGTCCTGGACTGGATCGTTGAGAGAAAGCGACTAGATGATTTAATCGGAAGTATAAAGGACGGCCGATTCCATGAGCAGAAATTCCGGCTGAACAAGGCTGGCGTGAAAAAAGTCGTCTATCTCATTGAAGAAATCTCAATGGATGCTGCCGTACACCAGCGATACGAAGAAGCGGTGCAATCGGCCATTGCGTCGACACAAGTAGTTAATGGCTACTTTGTGAAGCGAACACAAAAGATTGACGATACAATCAAGTATCTAGCCAGGCTGACTACAATGCTTAAGCGCACGTATGAGAGTAAACAGCTAAACGTCATCCCGACAAGGGTGATTACTGCGCATAATTACTCCCGCCTAGTCCACCATCTCCGCGAGAACGAACCTACGGTGGCATATCACGTCACTTACCCGGCTTTTGCGTCCTTGGCCTCCAAATCAGAGACGATGACGCTCAGAGACGTCTTTCTCAAGATGCTCATGACCACCAAAGGGCTCACGGGAGAGCGTGCGCTCGAGATTCAGCGCAAGTGGAAGACGCCGTATGACTTTGTAAAAGCGTTTGACGCCTGTGGTACAGATGAACAAGGCAAGAAACGCAAGAGAGAACTCGTGGCCAGCGAATTGAGCCACCTGGTTGGACGCAAGAAAATGTCCAAGCCTCTCAGCCACAAGATCGCTGAGGTATGGGGGGACGCCTAGAGTTGATATCAAAGTTTGAATTCGCTTCAAAATGCTTAGCCTTTCTATGGATACCCCCAGCTTTTACCGTCAACGCCCTATGGCTTCGCCCCTTGGCTTTTAGCAACTACACGCTCAACAATCTTCTCAAGGAGAGGGATTGAAGCCGCGGCTCCGTCCCCGCCCAGGATACCGGCCAGAGACTTTTCAGCGTACTTGGCCATCATGTCCACCTCGATGTTGACGGTATCTCCCTTGCCCTTTTTGGCCATGACAACCCTTTCCTGAGAGTATGTGATCAGCATGATTTCCCACCAGCCTTCAGCATCGTTGACCTGAGTGACGGTCAAGCTGGTCCCGTCAATGGCGATGAATCCCTTGTACACAATGTAGCGCAGAAACTCGGGCTTCTTGGGCTGGAAGCGGAAAGTGAGAGCATTGCCATCAGGCGTCACGGAGAGGATGTCGGCGGTTGTGTCGACATGGCCCTGGACAAAGTGGCCACCCATACGAGTGTCGGCGCGGACGGCCCGCTCCAAGTTGACTCTGCTCGATTCCACCAGGGTACCGAGGTTGGTGATGCGCAGCGTCTCGGGTGCGACGCCAATGGTGAAGGTATCGTTTGAGAAAGAAGTCACGGTGAGGCAGCAGCCATTGACGGCGATGGAGTCGCCCTCGTGGCAGTCTGTGAGGAGGTTGGATCCAGAGGGGATGGTGATTGTCATGACGGAGCTGCCGGTGGCGGCATCATTCACGAGCTTGGAGATGACTCGGAATTGTTAGCTGCGACGTTGTTGTAGGTTCACCCGGCTTTATAGACTCACCTCCAATCTCTTCGACAATTCCGGTGAACATGATGTCTTGTTGTGACGGTGACTTTGAGTTCTGCTTGGTCTGTTAGAGATGTGACAGAGGCTTTCAGCGGGCTGTAAAGTGAACTCACTCACTGAAAGTTGTTGGACAATGTCCGGGCGTGAATAAGCCGAGGAGGATTCAATGCTGGTGAAGAAATAGTGGGACTACTTTGTTATACGTTCCACAACGAGAGTTGCGAGATGAAGAGGATGGACGGCTTTATTGTTTTATGTGAAAAGGACAGGAAAGCGATTGAGTCACTCTGCTTCACTTCAACTACAAAGCAGAGTCCAATCTTACCAATCTTTAGCCCGACAAGTTGGTTTGATGCCAAAGCAGAGCCCCGCATCCATGGTGGGCGAACGGGCTTATCGATAACGGTCCCGCCAAAATTTCAAGTTTTCAGTTGAATCGGCATGCGGTGCGACTGAGCGGCCACAAGTTCAGCCAACGCTGTTGAGTTGAGAATCTCTCTATCAAACTCACCGACTTTGCAACAAAATTCCTTGTTCCATTTCTTGGAACTTTAAACCCCATCACTCAAATATCTCTCATCACTATTTATCGGTTTTCATAGACCATCACATCTCGGAAATCTCAGCATGGCGCCTCGGGCCGGCGACAAGAAGGATGCACCAAATCTAAGCAAGCTGATTGCCGACGCAGAGACGCAGTATGAAGTGGGCAATCTAGACGAGGCCATTGCCCTTGCGTCAAAAGCGCTGGATCTGACGGGAGAGGGCGGTGATTTCGAACTCAAAGCCTTGAACTTGCTGGGAGTCTTGCATGTCGAGGATGGCGAGGTCGAAGAGGCGCGGGACTACTTCCTGCGAGCGATAAAGCTGGACGAGGAGGGCACCCTGGATGAGAAGATTGGCGGCGGACCTGAAAAGTTTTTGTTTCTGGCTCAGCTGAGCGAGGAGGGCGGCCAGGACAGTGTTCAGTGGTTTGAGAAGGGTGCTTCTGCGCTGCGAAAACAGATTCAGACTTTGAACGACGTCGCCAACAAAACACTGGAGCAGCAGGCTGCTCTTGAGGAGATGCAGAGCAAACTTGGCGGCGTCTTGTGTGCTGTTGCCGAGGTGTACATGACGGATCTGTCGTGGGAGACGGACGCTGAGCAGCGATGCGAGGCTCTCATCACCGAGGCCATGCTCATCGCGCCCAACTACCCCGAGACTTGGCAGACAGTGGCCAACGTGCGCATCTCACAGGAGAGATTGGACGAGGCCCGTACAGCGCTGAAGCGAAGCCTGGAGCTCTGGCAGGACTTGCCCCCGGAGCACCCCTCGGTGCCAGAGTTCCCCACCAGAGTCAGCCTGGCGCGATTGCTCATGGAGACGGAGATGGAGGAGCAGGCTCTCGGCGTGCTGGAGCGCCTGGTCACAGATGACGATTCCAGCGTCGAGGTCTGGTATCTCGGAGGCTGGTGCCTGTATGTTGCGGGCGAGAAGCTGCGCGAGGCGAAGCCCCAGCAGAACGGCACCGAGGGCGCCAGCGAGGAGTGGAAAGCGACGTGGGGGTACGCGAGGAAGTGGCTCAGCCAGTCTCTGAAGCTGTACGAGCTGCAGGAATACGAGGACGACAGGTTGGGCGAGCACGCGGTGGAGCTTTTGCAGAGCATCAACAAGGAGCTTGGCGAGCCTCCGGAGGGAGAAGACGAGGAGGAGTGGTCTGGCATTAGCGATGATGAGGATGATGATGATGACGAGGAGATGCAGGATTAGAAGGGGACTACGAAAAAAGGGTTTGGCGACATTGAATGAATGGACGGCGTTGGAATGGATGCTTTACAAAAGAAGACTTGGTTTTTCAGTGTTGAGATGTGGGTAATGGAAAATAGTGCGTGAGAGCCTTTAGGGAATATACTAGATGTGACGATTTCAAATTCAAAACTGATATCAACAGGTACTCATTATTCGGTTGTGTCAAGTTCGCTTTTTGTTTCGTCAAACAGATACGTCAGGGTTTATTGCTTGATTTGCAATGTGTTTATTCCGCCATTCGTCCCTCTTTTATTGAAACCATGAAAACGATACAAGATTCCCAAGATGTAGAAATTCATAACTCCCACCGGAAAAGAACAAAAAAAAACTCCATATATGTCGTATCCCAAAAAGATATATATACGCTCGCTCACCTCCCCCTTCATCTAAACAGCCTCCACCCTGAGCTGCTCAACACCATCCACCAGCCCCTCCTCCTCCTCCTCCTCCTCACCTTTACCAGCCAAGCCCTTCTCCCAGAGCTGTCTCCCCGACAACTTGACAGGCTCCTTGACCCTGGCCTTCTTCAGCTCCGCCAGCCGCTCCTCTTCCTCCCGCACGCGCTGCTCCTCCATCTCGCGCAAGAAACCCTCGCGCCACTTGAGGAACGTCTCCGGCGTAACGGGTGTGCCGTGGAACTTCTTATTCTCCTCACGTTCCGCGGCGAGCTTCTCCTCGTCAACGATCTTCTGGGCGGCGGCCTTGCGGTCCTGGACGAGCTGCTCAGCAGCCTCCTTGAGGGTCGAGTACAGCGTGAAGACCATGGCCATGCCGAGGTTCTCCTGGATGGTGTCGGCGACGTCGGCGAGCAGCTGGTCGCGGTCGTCGCCGACGCTGAAGTGCAGGTGGGACGGGCTGTTGCTGGAGGCGAGGATGTCGAGGTGAGGCGCCTCGTCCGGGTACTCGTCCGGGTAGCGCACGGAGAGGAGGAAGCTGGGGGGTTCTTCGTCTTCGGGGGTTTCTTCGTCGGGGATGTCGAGGACGACTTTTATCCGGAACTCTGTCTCGGAGATGTCTAGAAAACAATGTTAGCCAGAGAAATGCCCAACTTTTTTTCTTTCTTCTTCCTGGTGATTTCAAGATGCCGGGAGAGGCGTCGCTTTTTACCTGTGATTTCTTCAGGAAAGATGGATTCGAGCACCTCACGCTCTTCGACCTGCTCTTCGCGACCCATTGCGGCGGTTGTCTTTGTTTCTGCTGTGTGGGAGTTGTTGCTGGATGTCGATGATGGGAGCTTTTTTGGGTTGGCTGTTTACTGTGTTTAGGTGGGGTTGGGAGGAAAGGCTTTGGCGGGGTTCAATCGTGGAGACGGACGTTCTCTTTTGGGGGCTGCGGATTTGAGGTTAATTAAGTGCAGATTTGATGGCGGGATTAGACAGATGATGCCGGGGTGGTGATTTTATTTTCATCTTATTTTATATTTAATCCTGTATTAACATGTGTAAAGGAATATTGAAAGTCGCAAGGTTCAAAGGCATTGACATCTTACAACGGGTACCTACGAGTAGGTAGATATCATGTGCATATACTTGTACATCAGTGCACCGCATAACATGGCCTCCATGTAAATGCATCAATCGCTCATTATGAATCCAATGCAGTGTCGTACCGCTTCCCATCGCAGTACTGCACAAAGCCGTCCAGGTCCATCTTCTTCAGCACCGTGCTGAAATTCCCAGTCCCGGCCCCAATGCCTCGATGCGAGCACAGATCGGCAGCACGCGCGGCATCGATTGCAGGGGCGCCCTTGGGATACTCGATGTGGAAGACGGGCTTGCCAGCCTCGATAAAGGGGGCAAACGTCTCGCACTCGGAGAACTCGGCGCACTGCTCGTTGACGGAGAAATTGACAAAGTCGAGCACCTTGGGGATGATGCCGCCGGCGTTTTTCAGGCCAACGGCCATGTGGTGCGAGCTGGCCTCTTGATGCAGGAACTGGAGGTAGTTGATGGAGTCTTGGGCCGTGAGATTGAGCCCATTGTCGTTTTGCTGCCCATGGCAATGACACGACACGAATTAGCACTGTTGCATCATGTGTTTGCAATGCGTTGAGAAGGAAAAAAAAAAAAAAAAAAAGGAGGCTTACATAACCGTCGACGTTGTCGGGGTCAATGGCATCGCATCCCTTGGACGAGGCGAGCTTGATGCGGTCCCTCATGATGCTGCGAACATTGCCGCTGTTGAGGTCCAGCCAGCGCTCGTTGGGCCATCCGTCAAGGGGCTTGCCCAGATCCGACTCGTTGAACCATCCCTTATCCGGCCGGAAGTCCTCGTACGAGCCGGCGCTGAAGTAGCAAATGACCCTTTTCCCGTGGCCCTGCAGTGCCTTGAACGTCTCGGCGTCGTTGTCAAAGAGGTCCAGGTCCCAGATGGCGACATCCGGGCTGGCGGATCCGTCTGTGAGCTTGATGGCGCCCTGGAGCACGATTTGCCACGTCGCGTTGACGCCGGGCTGCCATGTGCTCGTGCGGTTGCGATTGTCTGAGTCGGGGTCTGAGTTTGAGCCTGAGTCTGAGCCTGAGTTGTCGTCGTCGTTGTCTTGGGCAGAGTCGTCGTGACCGCCTCTGTGCGTCAGTCCGACGCCCAGGCCGACGCCGAGCCCGATGGCGACGATAAGAAGAAGCGCGCCTGCGATGGCGAGTATTTTCCAGCGACGCCGTGAGGGATTGGATTTGCCGGCATGGTGCCGTTCTGTGCTAGAGTCGGTGGGCTTCATCCCTCCCTACCTTTAACACCAATGGCCGAATCGAAGCTGGTGAGACAACCAAGTGTAGCAAGGACTGAGTTACACATTGCAAGCGTTTTACTGCCAATTCTTGCTTGGCAATCAACATCCAAGTAATGCCGTTACAATCATGGCGCAGTCTCTAGCTTATCCTGCGCGCGGCATCGTGGCTACATGCTGTACAGACTCCAATTCAGTGCTTCCCGCGTCATGTCTTTCGTGATGCCGTCAATCCACCAAAGGATCAAATGCGGCGCAGCAAAGGGGGCCACAAGGGTCCTCGAGTGTGGCTCAAGGGAGGACAAGCCCAAATAGCTGGGCGCCACAGCAGGCTAGCCGCAATCCATCTGATTCCATTGCGTGCTACCAAAAACAATGAGCCATCCGTTGATTGAGCTTGAAATTTTGACAGCCCAGTACGGGCACTGTCTACATGCGAAAGTACTTCGACTCCGAGGGGAACCGGTAAGCAAAACCCACCACCTAAAATAGAGAACCTTGGAAGAGATTGGCGGCACTTTTTGTGCGAGAACAGGGAGTCGGTAATTACGGGGGACGGGCTCCGTTGCAATCAATCACAGAGATTTTCGAATCTGCATCCATGTATCCCCAAGGTACTTGTACCTACCCGTGCCTGACGAAGAGGACGACGAAAAACTTCAAGACCGCCAGTTCGCGTGCGCATGTGAAAGTTTCAACACCTGCAGCATTTCCCATGTGATTGGCTTACGTCGAAAAGTACACTGACACGTATGGAGTACAAAGGACTGCATCTGATATGATATCCCAACAATTGGCTAGAAGATCCCGTCTGAAGGCCCCCCTGACGTTTTGCATCGGCAGGCACCGGACCTGCCTGCTGCTGCTTATGTATCTTCAGAAACGAATGGAATCCCAGCACGGAAGAAGAGGCGAGTAAGAGAAAAGAAAAATCCAGACGTGTAGGCGTCGCCGGTCCAATCTGCTCGTGCCTTGATTATGCAAGGCCGCATGCGAGATAGTGCGATGCAATGCGACGCTGATGCAACGGTGCAGCGAGCAGGGGCCGTTAGTGGCCCTTCAGGGCTCGCAGCAGCTGTTTAGCGGCCTCTGTGGTGGTCCGACCGCCCACTGTGGGCACTGGGAGCAGCACGATAGGCTGCGGCCCCCCGTGTTAACGCCTGCAGCTTCCAAGGCATGCAGCTGGTATGGGTCCGATTGAAGCTGTGCAGCCTCGCGACATGGCACGATTGAGCTTGAGCTCCGTCGATGGCTTCCAGCGCGCGTCGAGCGTCTGCTTCCGGGCGTTGCATTTGATGTTCATAGGTATCGATACTGCACCGCGACCTGTGCACCGCTAACATGCTAACATTGAATCAAGGTGCCCTGCCTTGCCTAAAAATAACATGCACTGTGCGCCATAAGTACGGCTGGAGCCATGCCTGCCGTGTCCAGGTGCTTATCGCATCGTATCTGCTTGCAGAGCTGCAAAAAGCCCCCACCGCCTCGCCGGCCACATTTAATTTCGCACGATTTCAACACTAGCAACTCTTCGCACCTCAATACTCATACTGTCCTCGACGCCGCTGGTTCTTCCATCCCGGGCTGTGGCGACCCTCGAAGCTTCTTTCGTCGTCATCGTCGTCTTCCTTCATCTCCCGGTTCATCGTTCTCTGTTCCAACATCCCGCCATCCCTTTCTTATATCCTCCCTCTCCCTCTCCCTCCCCCTCGAGCCACGCCGACGACCTCATCAACATCTCTAATTCTTGATCGCGACCATGGGCAGCTACACTTTCAAGTGGTGAGTTTTGCGCTTTCCCAAGGCGAAGCTTTGCGCCGCCAACCCCCAGTCCAAAAAAAAAATCCGGCACTCGCGCCGCCGCTTCGAGGTTTGCGAGACCACGAGGGCACAAAAGAGCCTCCACCCGGTTGGCGCGAAAAAAAATCCAATCCCAGCTGGAATCACATTAGCCGATGGAAGCTGACGTTTGGGGGTTTTCCTCTCTAGGGAGCATCCCGCCGAAGAAGTGTTCGTCACGGGCACCTTTGACAACTGGACGAAGAGCGAGCAGTTGGCCAAGGAGGGTGACGTCTTCCAGAAGACGGTGGCCCTGAAAGATGCATCGCAGAAAATATACTTCAAGGTAGGTCGAGAGCTTGCTGTCGTGCTGCGGCCGCCCACCATCCGCTGCTTCTGCCGCTGCGTTTTTGATGCTTTGCTATATGCTGCCCTTTTTCTTCTCTCCCTTTCGCATATGCCATTGGCCATGGCCTTGTTCAGCTCCAGCCTCAATGCGCTGTTCAGCCCATCGCTCGATATGATCTACCTGGGGGTTAGTGCCTCTTCCCACGTCATGTCATGTTCACCATGAAGCGCAGCAGTAAAGGCCCGCCCAATAAAGCTGCATCGGTTCGTCCACCCTCACAAACCCCACGAGATGCAATTCCATCTTTAGCACGAACCATTCGAGGCGGATCAGATCAGCGTGGCAGAGCTCGGCTGAGTCAGATTGCATCCGTCAATGGCCGGTGATGGAATCTCGTCGCTGGACTGGCTCAGCGTTGGCTTCGCACAGGTCGCTGAAACCCCCCACGGCGCTTCCTCTGTCGTCTGCGCCGGGGGCTGTGACGCAACCCAGCGCGACGCAAATGCCCGCGGGGTTGGAATGTTGGTGCTGATAGCAAGCGCTGGTCATCCGACTCGCCATCCTTTTTCCCCCTTCGAGCCCTCTAGCGCACCCCGAGTGTGGTGTAGCGGTGAGAACGAGGGAGCTTGCGCCACAGCCGCAAGACATTGGTGATCTATCCAAGTTTGGTTGTCCGTCCCTGTTGGCGCTGTCAAAATCCGCTGCCGTCAAGGGGCCTTAATCTACTTATTTCGACCTACCTAATCCAACTCAACCATGATTCCCGCTAGGCCACCACTTAATTGGGGGATTCGGCCATACCCCCTTGTCGCCGTGCCAAAGCGGCCCCCGCACCGGCCTGGCCAACCCCCTTCCAAGGCCGTTGTCGTGCATATATCACGTCACACGCACCTGGATAGTGGATTCAGCCTGTTTCGCGCTGCATCATAGTACATAAATTTCGATCCTCTCCAGCGAGGGGTCTTTGCTTTTCTTCCTTGACAAGCTGTTGCTGACCCTTTACTCTTTTTTTCGCATCATCTAGTACGTCGTCGACGGAAACTGGACGGTAAACGAGTCTTCTCCCAAGGAGGCCGATCACGAGGGCAACGTCAACAACTTCATTACTCCTGAGGACATACTCAAGTCCGACCCCGCAGCTGCCTTCATCAGCACCGTTACTCCCCAGTCCACTACCGCTAAAATGGCGAGTGAGCAGCCCGTTGAGAAGCCCGAGGGTGTCGCTACCCCTTCTGACGTTCCCGGCGGCTTCCCGGCGACCCCCCAAACCGAGTTGGACAAGCCGATCAGCGTCAATCCTCTGCCCGCTGCTGCTGGCGCTGTCAACCCCATCACGCTCGCGCCTGGCGAGGAGGTTCCCAGTGTCGGCATTGAGAGCACCAATGAGCACATCAAGCTCGACAAGGAGTCTTATGAGAAGAGCGACGCCCTTCCCGGCGTTGTCGCCGCCGACCTACCCCCTGTCACCAGCAACCTGATTCCCGAATCCAGCCTTCCCGTGACTGCTGCCTCCGAGGACGTCCACATCAACACTGTTGGTGGTGATGGCGCCACCACCGTTGGCCTGGCTGCTCAAGTCCCCCTCGAGGCCAAGGTTCCCCAAGTCGTCAAGGAGAGCCAGGAGAAGGCCAACGCCGAGCCTGAAGCCGCCGCCGTCCCCGAAGAAGTCGAGGCCAAGGCCAAGGTTGAGGAGGAGCTCAAGGAGAAGGTCTCCGAAGCTCCCGTCACCTCTGAGGACAAGCCTATCGTCGACACCGAGGCCATTGCTGCCGCCGCCGCCACCACTGGCGCTGCTGTTGTGGCCGCTGTCATTGCCGCCAAGGACAGCCTTGTCGAGACCGCCGGACCTGTCGCCAACGACGCTGTTGCTGCTGCTGTTGACGCCGCCAACAAGAACCTCCCTGAGTCCGTCAAGGAGCAGCTGCCTGAGCCCGTCAAGGAGACACTGGCGCAGCATGAAACTGCCGCCAAGGAGGAGACCCGAGAGGAGGTTTCTCCCGAAGTCCCCGCCGAGGTCAAGGAGTCCATCACCGAGGCCGGTAAGAGCCCCGAAGCTGCCGCCAACACTGTCGCCGTCGAGGAGAAGAAGGAGGTCGAGGCCGAGCTGCTGAAAGAAGTCAAGCCGGTCGCGGCTGTCGATGAGCCCAAGGTTGAGGAGACCAAGGCCCCGGTTGAGGTGCCCGTCACCTCTGCGACCATTACCGACGTGGCAGCCATTGACAGCCCGGTGACCGAGGTCAGCAATGTCCAGGTCACCAAGACGGAGGTCCCCGTCGAGGAGCTCACCAAGGACGCCCCCGCAACTGAGGAGCCCAAGGCTGTTGTGGAGCCAAAGGTCGAAGAGCCCAAGACTGAGGTGGCCAAGACCGAGGCCCCGGCTCCCATTGACACGACAGTTGCCTCGGAAGCCCCCAAGGCCGACGCCGACGCCGCCGTCGATACCCCCGTCACCGAGACTGACAAGACAGAGGTGCCTCCGGTCGACGCGGCTACTGAGGAGCCCGCCAAGGGCGATGCTGCCAACGGCGCCCATAGCGATAAGGCGTCTGAGAAGAAAAAGAATCGTATCAGCGCCTTCTTCAGCCGGTTCAGCAGGCACAAGTCCTCGGACAAAAACTAGGGGTCATGGTGGTGACAGGACAGAGCATCATCATCGTTGAGATGCCTGGTTTACGTTTTACAGTGTCGGTTTTCTTGGGCTGCTGGAGTGGCTTTGTTTATATGTCTATGATTCCCCACTTTGGCAGAGAAGTGTGACTTGGGTCGAATAACGTCGGATACCTGGATCACCATTTCATATACCTAAATTCATTCCGTTTTATTTTTCTTTACAGTCTTGTTCGTTCTCTCTTCCCCTTCGGTCTTGTCATGTGCTATTTGGCTTCTTCAATGGGTGCCTTGTCTTGATGGGTATGCTGCGTGTGCGAATGCGTGTGCTTTCTGAGAGAGAGGGCAAGCCTGGGGAGTCTTGATTTGTTTTAATTTCCTATGTGGCATGGAACGGCACCCCCTCCCATGTAAATACATTTTTGCCTAATTAATGTCTATCTTTATACTTTATCCTTGACTGCTCGTTGTCTCCAATCTGGGTAGCAATTGAAATGTGCAAAACCTGGAATCCAACGGACAAGACTACCAGCCAGTCCAGACCTTGTCGATTCCTTTTGCGGGGATGGCTGGGTGCTTACGAGCCTCGTACTCGTACTGGTGACTCATTTGCCGGGATGTCTGTTCATATCTATGCAGGATTACAGGTCAATGCAAAGCTCAACAGTATAGATACCTGTTTACCGCATTCGGCGCAAAGCAATTGGCCTCAATTTGCACAGCATCTCACAGTCCCTTCCTCGTAATAGTAATAGTTGATACAGGTGAGACACTGATAAGGACGAGAGCAGCGCCAAACAGTCACATGCTCAATCACGTGCCGCAGCGCCAGCTTCTCCGATCAAACAGCGGCCATGATTCCCGTGCCATTTGCCCCGCCGCTGACTCGCCCGTTTTACGTGCTGCCAGCATCCCGAACCTAGACTCTTCTACTCTGCCTACCCTATCCTCCAGTGCCGGGGCCAACCGGGTCCCTTTTGGAGCTCCATCCGTCATCCTCTTTCTTCCTCTGTTTGCATCATTCATTTGCTCTTGCTTCTCCTCATTGTCCAGCATCTCTTCCAGTCCCCCGTCCTACCTATCCATCATCCCGCGATAGACTTGACGGCAACACGAGCTGCGACTTAACTGCAGTTCGTGGGCATGCTGGACTTGACGCCACCCGCTTCCGACGACGTGGGCGGCTGAGCAGCCAATCTGCAAACCGTCGGCCCTGGCTGCTTCCATCACCGTCTTGGCCGTCGCATCATGAACCCTTCGAACCCGAGCGCGGGCAAGTCCCTTCAGATCCAGTCGAACTATCCCGTGCCCGTCCAGCCGGCACCGGCACCACCGAGCTTCGAAGCGTCTCGTCGTGCGAATCCAACCGTCGGAGCCTCGTCGCCGCAGCCCACGCCCCGAAAGGGACAGAGCTCTCGCAGACAGCACCGGACGCAGCGTCGGCCCAGCATGGGACACAGGCCCGTTGACGAGTATGACGCCATGGCCGAGCTCAGAGCGCTCAGAAACCCGACGAGTCGGCGCGGACAGACTTCCATCACGCATCTGCTGAATTACTCAGCGCCACTGCACCACCAAGACCTCGGTCACCACCACCACCACTCCAACCCCAGGTCGTACCGGCGGAATCCCACCTGGGGCCCAGGCTCGGGGTACCATGCGGTCGATAAGTCCAGATATGTTCACGCCAACTATCGCTTCGTCGTCTCTCCCGAGGGAGACTACTCCAAGCATGCCGCGGACGCCGACCTCTTCTTGGACTGGTCCAATGTCATGCAAGTCATTGCTTCATCGGAATCACAGGCGTCGTCGTGTCCCATCTGCTTGTCGGAGCCCGTTGCCCCCCGAATGGCAAAGTGCGGGCACATCTTTTGTCTTACATGTTTGCTTCGCTTCATGAACTCGATACTGAGCGAGGATGAGGCGAAGCCGGGCAAGGCCGCCAAATGGAGGAAGTGTCCCATCTGCGAAGACAGCATCTACCTTCCCGAGGTGCGGCCAGTGCGGTTCTACGCCGGTCAAGAGAGCCCGCTCCCCCGAGTTGGGGATGACGTTGTCCTGAGGCTCATGGCGAGGAACGCAGACTCAACTCTTGCGCTACCACGAGCAAGCGGAGCTGAAGTTCTCAATTCAGAAGATGGCATTCCGTGGCACTTTGCCGCCAACGTTTTGGACTACGCCCGGGTCATGAAAGGAACGGGACAGTACATGGCTGCCCAATACGATGAAGAAATTGAGACAATGCTACAGCAGGCCATGGAAGACGAGGCCCTGTTTGGACAGGACGGCGAGTGGACTCAAAAGGCCGTCAAGGCTGTCAACGCCGCCAAAGAAAAAGTTGTTACCCTTGGTGGTGCTGATGAAGCAAGTCCAAGCTCACTACCTGGCTCGGCGAAGCAATCGTCCGAGCCCGACTTTTACTTTTATAGCGCTCTGCCTCACTTGTATCTTTCCCCTTTAGACATTCGGATTCTGAAAACCAAATACGGTTCCTTCTCGGCTTTCCCCTCCACGCTGCTACCAAGAGTCGAGCACATTACCACGGGTCACGTCGTGGATGACGCATTACGGAGACGAGCAAAATACCTGGGTCATCTTCCTTATGGCTGTGTCATTAGCTTTCTAGAGTGTGACTGGACAGACATCGTCCCTGCTGAGACGCTCGAGTCGTTTGCTTCGGATATTGAGCGAAGACGCAATCGCAATCGCGAAAAGGCTGCACAGGAAGAGCGGGAGCGCCTTCAATCTGAGAGGATCGAGGCGGCTGCTCTCCGAAACCTCACCGGATCTCGACGGCCTCACTCTCCGCCCATCGAAGATGATTCGCCTCCCTTTATGGATATGTCCGAATTTCAGCCCCTGGCGGCGCCGTCTGGCACAACTCCTCCCGACCCAAGGCTAGGATTCTCCACCCTAGCTTCCATGTCGACAAGTCCCTCAACTCAGAAGACGGTTTGGGGCACTCGGGCCATCTCGACAACTCCTGGGATGGAAGACGTCCCAGTGCCCACCAACGCTGATGATGGATGGCTCAAGGATGAGGACCTCTTCCTCAGCCCCAGTGAGCTCGCCAGGCAAATGGAGGCACTGAACACCATTGAGAAAGAAGAGAATGGACAAAGCAGCAGTGCCCGCGGTGGCGGCGGCGGCGGTGGTGGCGGCGGTAAGAAGAAGAAGAAGCAGAAGATTACCCTTATGAGCACTGGTGGGCGGCGTGGCCTCTAGCGAAGAGATTCGAGAAAGTCGCAAATGCCAACATAGATGATTGTGTGTCTTTTCACGGCGTTTACATATGTTTTATCCAGGCTGGAGTCTTTTTTGGGGGGTTGAGGAGGAAGTGCTGTAATCATCTCAGACATATAAATACTTATACAACCAACTAAGCGACCAGCGAGCGACCTTGCAATGGAGGCAGCGAGGTGGAATCGCTGGTATAAGAGAATTGCAGGATTATTCTCTTACTGCTTAGATTGCGTAGCATGACGCAAGCGCTGTTTTCAATGATGTACCGACCACGTAACAAAGCTATCATTATCTTGTAGTTGCTTTCCAAGTCCAATTCGTGAAGCCTTTCGTTGCAAGGTGAAAGCGATGCATTCAAGTCCTTATCGCGATAAGACGTCAGTTCGAATTGTTAGCAGCAAAATTACAGCGGCTCGGGCACTACAGCGCAACGCTGGCGGGGCTAGTTTTCCGCCTAGTTCGCTTTTATCGGACTGCAATCGATAGCCTAAAATTTTTTCCCACTGCCAGCCGCGTTATCGCTCTAGCTTCAACGATCCGGAGCAACCAAAGAGAAAGAAAAAAACCATCCCGGGAAGAAAATATCCCTTCGTTCGCGGGAAAAGAGCATGGCGGCCAACACATCGCCATCTCTGACAAACTCGTCTCACACAATGACGGCCCTGCCGCTCGTCTCGGTGCCGCCGAATTCGTCCACGGGCATCAATGGCGAGAACAACAAGGTGCTGCTGGCTTTGCTAGAGAGCCTGCGGCCGGACAAGAGGCACGTCTTTCTGCAGCCGAGCGACACCCTGCCGACGGGATCGCTCAATGTGGTCAAGGAGACGCTGGAAGGATTTGCGGCCGAGGTTGGCGAGGAGCAGGAGGTCCGGCTGAAGGAGAGCCGGAAGAGGAAGAGGAAGAAGAGGAGGGGGGAGATTGATGTGCTGAAGCTGAGGAGAGTGTATGTGGATGGCTTCGAGACGGAGCAGGTGTGGCAGCAGGCGAGGAGGATAATTGGTAGCGTGTTGGAGTTTTCCGAGGGGCTACTGGATGAATTGGAGGAAGAGGGTGAGGTGGTTGCGGCCGACCAGGTGAATGGCCAGGATGAGGATGAGAAAGAAGAGGAAGAGATCGAGGACGATGAAGACATTGAAGAAGAAGAAGACGATGAAGAAGAGCTTGATGTGGAATTGGATGAAGACCAATTGGAGGATGGTCTAGAAGGCGAGGACGATGAGGATCTTGACGAACTGGAAGACGGTCTCGAAGACGAACTGAATGAGAATGAGGACGAAGAGGACGAAGAAGAGCAAGACGTCGAAGAATACGTTGAGGATCCTGATGGCCTCAACGACGGCTTCTTCAACCTCGAAGAGTTCAACCGACAGTCGCAGTACTTTGAAGAACAAGACGCAAGGGGTGACCCCAACACCGACCGAGCCAGCGATGACGAAGACGTTGATTGGGACGCAGATCCAATGGCAGAGCCCAACGCTGGTTCTAAAAAGTCATCCAACCGCAAATCACAAGACGATGACGAAGACCCGCTACAAGATGAGGACGACGACGAAGAGGATGGCCCAACCTTTGGCGACATGGCTCTTGACGCACCAGAAGGCGAGAGCGACGATGAAGCCCTCAATGATGAGGCCGCAGATGACGAAGGCATGGATTTTAACGCAAACGAGGTCTACTTCAAGGACTTCTTTGCACCACCGCCCCGGAAGAGCAAAGGTGGCAAGCCAAAGAAGAGCGTTCGCTTCCAGCCGGAAGAGCCCACCAAGGAGGATGTCGACAGAGCCATGGCCGATGTGCGCCGAGACCTCTTTGACGATGAGTCGGACATTGGTGACTCTGAAGATGCTCTGTCCGATGTCTCAGCCGGTGACCCCAAGTCGCGCCGGTCAGCTCACGAGCGGAGACAGGCCAAGCTGGCCGAGGAGATGCGCAAGCTGGAGGCCGCCTCCGTTGCCAAGCGCGAGTGGACTCTCGCCGGAGAAGCCGCTGCCGTCGACCGACCCGTCAACTCTCTCCTGGAAGAGGACCTCGACTTTGAGCACGTCGGCAAGCCCGTGCCCGTCATCACCCCGGAGGTGACGGAGGGCATCGAGGACATGATCAAGCGGCGCATCCTGGCCCAGCAGTTCGACGAGGTCCTGCGCCGGAGACCGGACGCCGAGGCCGTGCCCAGCGGGACGCGCCGCGGCATGGTTGAGGTCGACGACAGCAAGCCCAGCAAGGGCCTGGCCGAGGTGTACGAGGAGGAACACGTCAAGAACGCCAACCCGGGCACGTACGTCAGCCAGTCGGACGAGAAGCTGCAGCGCGAGGAGAGGGAGATTGAGGCCATGTGGAAGGACGTCTCGTCCCGCCTCGACGCCCTCAGCAGCTGGAACTACCGGCCCAAGCCCAGCGCGGCAACCGTCTCCGTCGTCTCCGACGTCGCCACCGTCGCCATGGAAGACGCCCAGCCCACGACCGCAGCCGCCATCTCCGGCGAGAGCAGCCGCCTGGCGCCCCAGGAGGTGTACAAGGCCGGTGCCGCCAACGCCGCCCAGGGCGAGGTCGTCACCAGCGGCGGCATGCCCCTCGCGCGACAGGAGCTCTCGCGCGAAGACAAGGCGCGCCGTCGTCGTCGCGACAAGGAGCGCATGCGCAAGGCCGGCGGCGCGGACGCCGCGGGTAGTACGACGACGACGACGAATGGCGCTGGCGGAGCGAAGAAGACGCTTTCGGCCAAGGCCAAGATGCAGCGCGAGACGATTGCCGAGCTGAAGAAGGGAGGCGTCAAGGTGATTAACCGCAAGGGCGAGATCACCGACGTCGAGGGCAAGAAGACCAAGGTGGCGGCCAAGATTGTGTCGGGAGGAAGCTATAAGCTGTAAAAAAAAAATTGCAAAGCTATAAGGGGTTATTTTTATATACAAAGGCTGAATGACGGAAAGATGAAAGATGGGGTATTGTTGAAACAACTGTATATATATATATATGTTGAGAAAGGGGCAGTTTGGTTAGGTTCGGCATTTCTTGGTTTCTGTGTGGCCCGGCTGTAATGAATGGATTTGATTGACGTTTCTTTACATATAAAAGTTCCATCAAGACAAAGCAGAGAGTATTCAGAGATGGAAACTAGAAAGAAGGAGAAATATTGCATTTTATACAAGGCGCGAGTTGTTTTTTTCTTTCTTCAATCATGCATTTCTGCGCCCCTTTGAAGAACCAAAAAAAAGGGGGGGTGGCATCAATTGCTCTTTGGTATTCCAATCTCATACAAATTAATTCGTCATGTAGCAAAATCGCATCCATTCATCCTTGCTTGCCTCATCTCATCTCCCTCATAAGCTCTCCCCTCATCGCAAGAACCACAAAGGATATGGCCTTTTCCAGTATCAAGCTCGATTCATCTTCTTACCCCCCTATCCCATCCCTCCTAAGACGCCCTAAACTCCCCGACTAAAAACGCAGTATTCATTCCCAGAATCTCCTCTCGTCGAACAAAAAAAATTCAAACCGGGCAGAATCAAGTAAAAAGTAGGGTGTGTGAGTGGTTAAGCAGGCCTAGTTATCAGCTTCGGCGGTCTGCTCCTCCTCCTCCACCTTGGACCTCTTCGTTTCAAGCTCAGTAGACTCCTCGTCGGCCTTGCGCTTAGTATTGCCGCTGCCGTTGACGGCGTCGTCGTCCTTGGCCATCTTCTTGCGAACAAGACTCGTCAGGTCCACGGCGTTTTTGCTGGCCTCTTCGACGCGCGCCTGTACTTCGGCAGCAGATTGGCCAAAGGCAGCGCCGAGGATGCCGCCCAGAGGGTTGGCTCCGTCACCCAGCAGTTCAGTCACGCTGAGAGGATCCTTTTTCAGGTCGACGAGCTGTAGTTTATTAGTTAATAAGAAGAAGAAGAGAGGAAAACATGCTGTGATACTAGTGGGGTAGAATTCAAAGGGCTTCAGAATCAAAATCAACATACCCTTTGCTCCAATTCGGCGATTACTTCCTTCATCTCTTCAACAGCCTTGCGAGACAATTCATTGTCCTCTGGGGATGCCGAACTAGCAATCTCGACTTCGATGGCCTGCATCTTCAGCTTAAAGCTCTTGATGGCAAGCTCCATCTCGGCAACAGCCTCGTCGCGCAGGCCCTGATCAATCTCCTCGCGCTTGGTGTTCTTGCCCTCATCATCGGCAACTGTGAGCGAAGCAAACTCTAGCGCCAGGGAAAGCTTGTAGTGTGCCTCGGCAATGATTTCAGATTCTTCAGGGTAGAGCTCTACCTTGTAGTTGAGAGATGTACGGCCGTCTTCGATCGCATTAGGATACCTGTGCTCACAAAGCCGGTTCAATTAGTTACGCCTCGCTCCATCTCGGGAATGGACGAAAGAGAAGTGAGGTTATGGCGTACCGCTCGTTCTCGAGAGAGATTTCAGCAAGACAGTCGTGGGTCTCTGCAAGACGCTCTTTGATGTGTCTGACGGCCGAGGAGTCTTCTTTGGTGACTTCTTTGCCCTTGCCCTTGCCCTCGTCTTCGCCCTGCGCTTCCTCCTCTCTCAGCTGATCCAGCTGCTTCTGGTAGCAAACGCGCGCGAGTTCGAGAATCTCAAAGGCAGTGGCAAGATCGTCGTCTTCTTCTTCGTCTTGGTCTCCTTCTTCCTGGCCCTATTTGTTTTGCACGATGGGTAATTAGACAGCGAACACAAGCCGGTCAAGCTGGCATATTACCCACCTCGTCTTCGTCAGACTCGTCAAAGTTCTCATCGCCCGTAAATTGGAAGAAGAGCTTCTTTCCTTCGGGAACGTCGTCCTTGTCCTCGTTCTTCTTGTCCTTTCCTTGTTCGGCCCCGCCTTCCTGAGCTCCCTCTCCCTCGTCCGCTTTGTTAGCTTTCTTGGAGGACGCACCGCCGCTTGATTTTGTCTTCTTCTCCGCGGGTGCGGGAGCAGAGCCACCGAGGACGTCACTCTTGCTCTGGCCAACCTTGAACAAGCTGCGACCGTAGTGGAAGAGGATCTCGGCGTTCTCCGGCGCCAGCTCGCCATTGATTTCCGCTTGGAGGATGCTCGCTCTCGAGAAGACGTCGGCGGCTGCTTCGTACTTCTTGTGGGCATAGAGCGCGGTGCCCTTTGCGCTCAGATCGGCGAGGGTGACCTTTTTTGACTTGATGTCATCGTCCACCTCGGACTCCAGGTCGGCTTGAGCCGCAGCTGCGGTGTCTGTCTCTGTCTCTACATCTGCTTTGGTTTCTGTCTCTGCCTCTGCCTCTACGTCTGCTTCTTCAGCAGCAGAGGTTTTGATCATCTCGTCGACAGTCGCCTCTTCGGCAGGCGCAGCCTCCTCGACTGGTCGCGTCTCGGCGATGGGTTCTGTCATTGCGAAAGAGCTGAGAGCTGAGAGCTGCAGACACACGCGACAGAGTAAGCGGTGGGATGGGGCGCAAACAAGACAGATTCGGGCTGTTTTGGTCCAATTGCAGTTGGAGAAGCTCACCAAAGATGAATTGATGATGCCAGGCCTGTGAGATGGAAGAAAATGCAGAGGCAAAGGGGAGCTGCTGTGAGTGAGCACAAACAGCTGATCTCTGTGACCTTGTGGAAGGTTTGCTGCAGTCGTGACGTGCGTTTCGGAGCGGCGCGTCTGATTGGCCGAGAGGGAGCTTTTATGGGGCGGCACTTGACACGGTGTGGCTGAGTGGGGCTGGAGCAGAGAGAAGCTGGATTAGGTAATCTCTCCAACTCTCCAGGTGATCAACAGCTTACCCTGCGACTAATCATCAGATTACAGTTTGGCCATTGGTTGCAGGCAAGACATGGCTATGACGATTGGCATTGGTCTAGTTTTATTTGTCCCTTCGGTGTTCCACGGAACTGATGGATGGGCTTCCAGACGAGCCTCGGAGAAGCCGCTTCGAGACTTGAGTCTGTCTAATATGATGGATCTGGTTGCAAGCTAACGATACGCCGCTGATGAGGCTCGCCCAACGAGCTGAGACGCCAATGGCAGTTCACGGCATCCGTTCGAATGGGCAATTCGGCTTCACGGCCATCGTGAGAGTCCGGGCTCTTGCGCCGTAGTCTTGCGCCACCTGGGCGTTCATTGGAAGAGGACCGCTCATCATTGCCAGGCAGGTCACCAACGATTCAAAACAGGAATTCTATTGCCCCCGGATATAAATATGTGTGAGCCCATAAGGTCGTCTATGTATGTAAACCTCATCTTGCCCCATCGCTGCGTACTCGTGCTCGAGAATCCTGGCTCTGTATTCCGTAGATCTGTCTGATAACTCGATAACTTATTACCTTTGCTGTACCATTGTTGCTATTATAGCTCTCCAACCATGTCGGAGTCTACCGAGGTAACCATGGGCTGAAATACATTCATCCATGTGTCAAATCACGACCCTTAAACTTACTCATGTTACAATAGGAACTCTACGGCCAATTGTGCTGGCTCGCCATCCCAGTCACAGACATTGAAAGGGCCAAGGCCTTTTATGCAGAAGTCTTCTCCTGGGAGATCAGCCCCAACGGCGTTCCTCACGGGCGGCCCGGCGTCAAGGAACTCTACTTTTTCAACCGTGACAAGGCCCTCAACGGCGCCTTTTACGTGATGGAGGATGGATACCACGTCATCAACCACTCGATAGGCTCTCACGATGCCTTTTCCGTTCACCCGAGCTTCAACGTCAAGAATTGTAAGGAAACGCTTGAGCTGGTAACCAAGCTCGGCGGAAAGACGCAGCTGTAAGTTGTCCCGCTTTTCCGTGTAGCCGGCTTGGAGAAATGTACAGAGTGAAAAGGGATAGATGGAAGAGCAAAAACCATGGAAGAGAAGAACCGGAAATGCAAGCTGACTGACCGTTGTCCAGACACAAGACGGAGCTTGGCGAGAACATGGGGCACTATGCCCGGTTCATCGACACTGAGGATAATTTAATCGGGATCTGGTCCAAAATCTGACTCGGGTGGAAATGGCAGATGCTTGTTGGGTTTCTTATCCATGAACTAGCTGACTAGTGTTTCTGATGCTCTTTTTATTCCGCCGAGCAGAGCCAATGCTATCTCTCGTTGATGGAAAAATAGCATCACATGTCCTTGAAAGATATTCCAGCCCTTCTTTCGTTTCTCAGGCTTGTTCAAAATATGCCCGCAATCGTCACAGCTTGTTCCTCCACTCTTATCATTTCCCGTGGCGCAATTTATACCTGGTCATCAGCTGTGTATGCTTTTCCCCATCATGCCGGGCCGTCCAAGCAGGGGCGGATAAGATGACCGGAAGCGAACTCCATCTCGAATTTGACAGCGGCCGCTCCCATGGCGCCAATTTCTCCAGCCACGGAGTTTCATCCCACGTTGCATCTAGGAAGAACCATCTTCCACCGGTATATCGAGCTTCATCGAGGACGAGTCGTGGTCTCGGCCGGTAGTGGTGATGCTTGATTCCGGTGCTTGTTTCCGGCAGGCTGTCAAAACTTGTTCAGACGTATGACTGTTATCTGTACTGTATCGTGTTTGCACATGTCTACACATGGTTCAACCTCACGGCTCTTGAAATATCTTAAAGCTACATCCATGTCATGTCGGTACTACATGCAGTAGTTGGGCAGCGCCTCTGCTGACAAAGCGGCCTCTCTCGTGGTGTTTTTCGATGTCGACATCAGAGGCTCGTTGCTTATTGGACGTTGATTTTCCCACGATCGGAAATATTTGTGCAATCAGGTGCGAGCGTTTCTTGTTGCCATCCGGTGATTGCTAATTCGTGGAATTTTATTCCCATATTGCTTGTGCTTGTGACGGCATAGTACTCGTACAATGATAACGGACGACGCCCGTACATATGCTCGCGTGTTATCGTCAACTCCTCGCCCCAATACTCGTACATACATGACCAGCTGTACGCTACAAAACCGAAAACAAGATGAAACAGCGGCATCACTTCTTACATGCAGATCGTACGGAGTAGGCACATACAGGCGCGGGTAACGTATTTAGCAAGCGGCCGCGGTACTGCCACCTTGGGATTACCTTCTCACATGCCCTCCCCCGTGCATGAATTTGTTCCACGATGTTGGGTCCTGTTCTCGGCGATACAAGGCATCCCGCGGGGGTCAAGAGCTTTCGACCCACGATACTAACTAAATCTTATGCAGGCTCGGGTGGATTACCCAAGGGAGCCAACGTCTCACTCTTGTTTGCTCTACTGTACTTCTCGGGCGAGTAGCATCCGGTGCTCCGTTTTTACGCTCCCTAGTGGGCGTAAAGCTTCCCCCACAAGATCGGGAGTCGTTTCGGTCTTACTCTTCTTAGTCGGCTGCGGGGGGGAAGTGATTGTTCACAATGAGTGTGTTTTGTCTTGAGTCGAAAGCAGCGTCGTCTCCGTGCTCGAAGGATCAACTACCAAGGTACCTAGGTAGGTAGGTAGGTCCAGATACTGTAGCATGAGACCACAAGCCCATCCATTGTTTCCGGGTACTTGCCATCGAGGTAGCAGTACTCGTACGAACAGGAGACAGATCTTCTGCGGCCGGCTGACATACCCCCCGGTGACCTTGATGACATTTGCACCCTTCCAAGGAGAAGTCAGGGAGGCTCCGATGGACATTGGGTGTCAGCATCTGCTCAACCCTTTTAGCACGAGTACCCCCAAGCAGATCAGCTACCTAGATACAAGACACATGTCTATCGCCTAGGCAAGGTACCAGCACGGGCATGAACTCGGCGTGTCTGGGATTAGATCTTGTCCATTTGGTTACGACGGTTGGGGCCACGAATACAAGCAAGCACTGACAAATGAAGCGTCAATGCGCGCTAGTACGAGTAGTATTGAAATTGGAAAACCGAGGCGCCTACTGGGTAGTAGTAGTAGTAGTAGTAGTAGTAGTAGTAGCAGAAAAAAATAAAAGAACAGCCTCGGCATTGTCTTTTTTCCGCAGAATATGATAGGAAGGATTACGATTCTCCTGATGGAGCAACGAGCTTTTGCCCGTTGCGTGTTAAGGGGAAGAGCCAGAGGCGAAGATTCTCCGCAATAATACGTGGTGCTTGCCAGGAGATTCCGTGCGTGGCTAAGAATTCCTCCGTCTTTGCAGAGGTCGAGTCAAATTGGATTCCGGGACGGCACTTGGGCAGCAGCAACAGCAACAACAACTGTTTTGGGGCCACTGCGAGAACAAAGAAAGTGTCCGGCGGAAGTGGCTGATATTTGAGAAAAACGCTGGAGAGAGCGACAAGACACGAATAGTTGTCGTATCGTACGAGCTTCCTTGGAACTGCCCCATCAATAGTCTCCAGTCCCGTAGGAGTAGGATTGAGGATCAAAGTACAATGTAATTACCCCGTACTTGTTGTACTAATTGCTGCCCTAGCTTCAACGTATGAGTACAGTAACCTGCTCCCGGGATCAACCAAAGAGGCAACCTCGGGTACCTGTACTCGTACGCATCCTACCAAGACTACCGCGTGTACATATGGAGATTAAATTCCAAGTCCATGCCGTCTTCTGGTTCAAAGGATCACAGCAAGTCGCAGCAGCCGTCTTCGGATGGTCTCATTGGGGGGTTAATCTCGCGGCAGCAATGCGGGGCATGGCCCTATGATTGGCGGAGAATTGTAGCATCCCCCCAGCGTGGCCGGCAAATAGGGAGAATTTGCGCGCTGCACAGGCCTGGTCGCAGTGGGCCGTGCTAATCGCGACAGCAAGGCTGACTGGCTGCTGAGGAAATACAGGCAAACAAGTCCGACTCGGTAGCGCTACATTAGCATCCAGTTCAGTTCCAGCGACCTCCAGCGGCTCCCGCGCCGGGGTTCAATGGCAGCCTCCCCACCAAAGCTGGCGCCGCTGCGGCGGAAACCACTGAACCCCACGCTACCTTGCATGTACCAGGGCCGTGCTGGTACTTCTGTCACTGTCTGTATACCGGCTGGGGTCCTCCATGTGCTGTGCTGTGCTGTGCTGTTTTTCAACATCAACCCGACATCACAAATCAATTCGTCCTCCCGATACTTGCGCCTCCGTTTCCAGCTGTTGCGCGAGTCCCTCGCCATTCCAAAAGCTGCTCTCCGGCCTGTCCTTTTTGGCGCATCCCCTCGGAACCGTTGCCAAGCAGCGCCAAGGCTTCTGGACACCTCTAGCCACCTCATATCTTTTCCATTGTATTGATCGCATCCTCTCTCACCACCACCAAAGAGACATTTGCCTCCAGCCGAGCTTTGTTTTGGGTTTGCTTTGCTATTCCCAACCCGGATCCTTCGCCTCCTTTTCACGCCCGTCTGCTTGGTGCTGGGGCGCGCAGAAAGGGAACTTGGCCACTCTTGCGGGAATCCAATTTGGGATCGGAGCGAGATCCGCGGCGAGAAGAAAAAAAGAGAGACAGGAAAGGCGAAAACCGCCACGAGGTCTGACGAGAAGAATTATGGTTTGGTCCTGATTTCTGCCTTCAACTCTCATCTCGAGCCACTCACCGCTGGGCCGAGATTCTGCAATTCCCTGGATCGACTAGAATCACACCCATTCCGATACGGCTGCCGCCACCACGCATCTGCCTTGCCCGCAAATCCCTCCAACGAACGACCGGCGCTTCTGACCTATAGGATCAATATTAACTAAACGCCTCCGCTTCGTGTAAGTCTTTGGCCAAGGAGGAGCCGGGGCCTAAGCTGCTTTTCAGGCAAAAAAAAAAAAAAAAAGAGAGAAGGGATAGGGGAGCTACTATTGCTATCTATCCGCATACATAACCACTTCTACTGGCTTCATAAGCGCAGCGTGTTGCCGTCTTGTTTCGCAAACGGTACATCGACTCCCCGTCATCGCTAGCTTTTGTCGGGGCGTCTTTTACGGTAACTTGGACGACTGTTCTCTCTTGACAATATATTTGTCTTCTGTATCACTGCTTTCGGAAGCTATCCGACTCATCTGCCACTAACCGGCTTACGGGGGAAAACAGCGAGAGTGTGCATAGGCCGCAGTCTCTCGATAGTCGTGGCCACCTTGTTGCATTGCATTGCGCTGCCTCCCCTCGTTACGACCTGCCCTAATCGGGGGCTTCACCAGGGGGGCTTCTCCAGGCACTCGTTTGCAGCTTGAGGATATACCTTTGGCGACAGATCGCTCGGAGTATCCGCCCACGCGAACCTGAGCTCATCGCTCCCGATCACAGCTGGGTGGGAGGTGCATTTCGGCATCGTCAAGGCTGATCAGAATCCTTTCGCCAATCGTCAGCGCGTCTTGGTCGAACGAAGGTCTGGGGCCATCTATTTTCCGATTTCGCACTTGGCATGCAGCGCCGAGTTGGTGGAGGGTGCTACAAAGACTCAGAGCCATAAATTCCATACCCACGGCAGCGTCGCTTTTTGCCGAAGCGGCTGCCTGGACGATCCTTCGGTCTCGACCTCGCAGCAAAGTGTGCCGTCCGGACCAAACTAACCCGGAACAAAATCACGATGGCTGCTGTCCAGCAGTTGCTGGCGAGCCCATCGCCCGCTCCAGCGCCAGTATCGTCACAGCGCATCAGCGACACCTCAGCCTCAGCCTCAGCCTCTGCCGACATGGAGCTTGACAGCACCAGCAATGACCCGGTTATGATTGACAGCGGGCTGATGAAGGGTGCGCCACAAACGGGGGATTCCCGAATAGCTGTCATTGTGTATGGGCAGGGACAAGAAGATGTTGTGTCGGTGTTCGCAGAGGTGCTGGGCAAACCGGTTAAATTGAAGCGACGATTCAAGGACGTCGACCACGAGGATGAAGGTTTCGTGATTGGCCTTGCTCTGCAGGAGGCCAAGCAGGATGTGGAGGATCGGGACCAACGGCTGCTCGTAGCCATCAATGCTCACTGCGTCAACCTAGGAATGCCTCCGGACCTGCATCTGTCGATCCACTGCGACTATGAGTTTCTCTACACCGAAACCCCCTTTTGCAGACGCGACCTCGCTCGATTCGTCTCATTCACGCTCGGCCAGACCAGCCCGCACAGCCAATTGATGGCCAAGCCGAGGACGTTTTTCATTTCCACCACGTTTCCCGATGTCCACGCGGCTCTTCCCAACTTGGACATTCTCACGGTAGGAGCTGATGCGGTTGAGATCCGCGTGGACCTTTTGCGCGAACCCCGGGGCGACGGGGCCTTTTCTGATATCCCAAGCCTGAGTTATGTCGGGCAGCAGGTCATGCTGCTGCGGCAGAGAACCGAGCTGCCCATCATCTTCACCACTAGATGCACCAGGGAGAATGGAAAGTTTCCCATGGACAATCCCGATCTATACTATGAATATCTATTCCGAGCGGTCCAGTGGGGAGTAGAGTACATCGACGTCGAGCTGTGGCTGCCGGAGCACATTCGAAAGAAGCTGTACGAAAAGAGAGGCAACTCTCGCATCATGTCTGCCTTTCACGACTTCTCAGGCACCTTCAAATGGCCGTCCCAATACGCACAGGACGTCTTTGTAAAGTCCAGGCAGTACGCCGACATTGTCAAGATGATTGCGATCATCAACGATCACAACGAAAACTTTGAGCTCGAGTACTTTCGCTCCAAGATACGGGCACAGTATCCAGATGCGCCACCGCTGTCGGCTGTCAACATGGGCGAGATTGGTCAGTTTTCGCGAACGCTCAACACGGTCTTTTCGCCCATCACTCACCCTCTCCTGCCCATCATCGCCGCCCCTGGCCAGATGAGCACGGCCGAGATCAACGGCGCCCTGGCATTGCTAGGCCAGCTCCCAAAGAAGTACTTTTACGGCATCAGCAGCGCTGCTGCTCGAAGCATCGCGCCGAGAGCGCCTTTTTACGAGAAGTGCTTCAACGAGTTGGGATTGCCGCATCAGTTCGCCGTGGTGGAGCGCCAGCACAATAACCCGGCAGGCATTCAATCGTGGTGCAACCAGAGGGACTTTGGAGGTGCCTATCTCGACCCGGGGCTGTCATACCAGACCATCCTGAAGCACAACCCGTGGTTCTCGACCCTGAACAACGGCCAAGGCCCAACACTGTCCGAGGCGGCCCGGGGGATCGGTATCATCGACACAATTGTTGTGAAGCCCTCAGGGTCAGGATCAGGATCGAACTCGACACCACCGTCTCAATATGGCGGCACTATGCCACCCGGAGGACAGCCGGGTCTCGCCCCCAACACGTCATTGATCTTCGACAATGCCAGCTGGAGAGGCATCCTGTCCACACTGACCCGCGATCTAGCCCCCTCTGCTTATTTCGGCCGAACCGCGGTGGTGCTGGCTTTGACGGCCGACGACGCTGCGCCCGTCTTCTTCGCCTTGAAGGCGCTCAAAATGTCAAAGATATACACAGTCGGATTCAGGACACCATCCGGACTGGCCCGCAACGCTCCTCCGATCGAACAGTTTATCAGCATGGAGAGCCTTCAACGAGCCCGGTCCGTGGCGGACAACCGAGCGCCCTTTGTCATCATCTCAGCACTGGGCCGGGGTAAGAGCAACATTGTCGGCATGATGCTGCGAGTCTTTGGAGAGGCCGGCCCCCCTGGATCGTCGAACACGAAGAAGGTCTTTTTGAACCTTGCCGAGGCGGCATCGCAGCAGAAGAACGATCCCGTAGTAGTCGCGGAACAGAGCGGGTTCACCGCATATGACGCTGCAGACGTTGCGGCCTTTACAACGGTCGAGAGCCTACGGCTGCTAGTCGGGCAAAACGTACCGTACAGCTTCGTCCGGCTGGCAAGCGGACGAAATTTATTCTGAGAGGCTAAATCTATTTTTACTTTGAAAGGATTCAGCTGATATAATAATACCCACTGCGAGCTGGCCTAGACCATAATTTCTTTTCGGCTCGATCGATGCTGGCAAGGAGGGATATTTTTTTTGTTTATCTATCGAGCTGCCTTTTTGCTCTTCGGCGCACCGATTTTGGAATACGGCCCGGAATCCTTTTTCGTTTGTTTGCATCTGTGGCGTTGGAAGCGAGGCCAGCACAGAGGGCATGCGTTTTTTTATGCCCACGGCGCATTGTCGTGGGGGTGACCTTTTTTTTTTTCTCTTCTTTCTCTTTTCTAGTTTCTCGGGTTTCTATATATACATGTATATATAGGTAGGTATGTATATGAGGAGTTTATACACGCTGTACATAGGTAGTCGCTGTTATTGGATGGGAGCGCGGTTAGGGCTGGGGGGACTGAGTTGATTGGAACAACCACTCTCTCATGTACGGAGTACGGAGAAGGGGGGGATCGTCGAGATGTATGGCCAGATGGAAAATAGCATCTCCATTACCTTTATCACGGAGCTCGAGTTGACTATGCATTGCTGCCATGACGAAAGCGCATCGGACAATCGGCGACCCAGTTGTCGGCATATTTGATCAATTCCCACTCCCCCTTGCCGCGACCTAAGTGGTAAGCCGAACCGAAGTCAGCTTACCTCTACATTACTGTGCAGCCGGGCGGCAAGATTGGCTGGGGGAGGTCGGGATCTGATATGTGAGAGGGGCGTGGTCCGCATAATGTACAGAGTACAGCAGTACGAAAGCGCAAAATACCAAGACAGGATTCCATGGAAGCGATGACGAAGGAATCCCGATGAATGATGGTAATTTCCTATTGAGGCTATTCTTCGCGCCCCTTGCGATACTGCTAGTAGTAGTAGTGGTATCTTTCCCGTACATGTGAGAGCTACTCGTACGCGGATGCGAGGAAAATCCCCGAGTCATGAGCAAACCGCTGGGAACAAGACCACTTCCCTTGCTCGTACGAGGAGGTCTGCAGATAGCGACGGAGACTCGTATTTGAAAATATTCGGCATATATAACGGCCAATTCGACTAACCCGTTAGCTATATAGCTTCTGTTTTTTTCTTTCTTCTCCTTGAGTCGGCGGTATCCGCAGCAGCTATCGGATCCATTAACCTTTTATGCCACCCCCGGACTCGCTACAGCAATTCTGGCTTACAAGGGAGAGACGAGAATTTTCTACGTAGCTGGCAGGGGGGGGAGGACAGCCGAATCTAGGGGTTTTTCGAAATCAGGTGCTTGCAGTTATCTAGAGGCCAACAGGCATGGCGTAGGTACATACCCTTGCTGCTGCTGCATACGTACTAACGTTTGCGGTAAATAATAAGGATAAGGCTTTTGCCGCTTCGTCTTGAGGAGACAAGACTGTTTTGCGTGAAGGGATCGGAATCGCCACTACTTCTGTAGTAAGACACGGCACTCGCGCTGGGCACTTGTAGATGGATTTAAGCTCCGACGAAATGATCTTCTGCGATGGCATAACCTTGACGGGATTATTGATCCATGGTCGAAAACAATCGACTTTCGTTGGCAATCAATGCCTTGTACTGCAGCATTGGATTCCTGATTGAGGCCAAGGGGCCCTTTTTCGCGGCTCTCGCTCATCGAGATCCTGAGCCAAGGCCACCAAGGCCGATGGGCACGATGGGCCAAGGCAGAAGGCGGTATGAAAGGCATCCATTGATGGGCCCCAATTGCGAACTCAGCTCGGATCACTCGAAACTGAAACCCGGTCACCAATCCAAGGCTCTTCGAAAAGAGAGGGGTGGCCCAGCATGCCAAGTATCGCCGAGAAAGGGCTCCAAGTGGAGTGCGAGCGCCCATCCCAAGGCCCCTTTGTTAGTACATACAGTAGTGTTTGGCTGCCTTTCTCGCAGAATCCACAGGGCAGCCTTTTTCTTCTCACTGTCGAAGCTTTGATGCCGCGCCGAGACGCTTGCTCGATCGATTAGATTGATCCAATTCGCCCGCCGGCTCTTTTTTTTGCCCTTGGAGTGTGTGTGTGTGTGTGTGTGTGTGTGTGTGTGTCTGCGTGGCGTCGTCTGACCTCGGCCGCGCGTGGGGGATTCGGCTGAGGTTTGCGGTAACTTGATCTATTTTTTCTGTCATGTGGCTCACTCTCTCTTCTCTCGACTTGAGGTTGTAAGGTTCTCGTACTGTAAGATTGCAAAGGCGCATGTACTCCGTACGAGCACATGCAAAAGCGCGACTAGTTCAAGACTCGTGCCTGAGCTAGAAACAAACCCCTGAGAGACACAGAGAGAGAGAATGGGAACAAGAGACCAGACTTCAAACACAAGTAGCCCTCTTTGCCGGGAACTTGGCTGGGCTAATGGCTGAAAGAGGCCCCCCCCCCTTACTGTACGGGGTATTTGCAACAAGATTGCCATGCCGGGTTGCTGGACGCGGCACGAAACCCCGGCACAACCTCCCCACAAAACAGCCCAAACGTCCATGCGAAACGAAGAACGGGAGTGGCACCAGGGCAGTACCTAGTATTACGGTAGCAGTGGCCACAGGTACAGTAGCATTCATGTTGTTGTTTTTCTCCTTTGAACGGCTAACGGCGCTGTGGCTTCTGGCAAGGGGGATGATGCGTCAAGCAAATGGAAGAGAGAGGAGGAGGGGGAGTCGTTTCGTTGGGTGACAAGTGAGCGAGGCGTCAGAAAGCGGTGCGACTCAACTCTCACTTACATCAATCACATCAATCAATATCCAACGCGCATATTTTAGTGGTCGGTTTAGAGGTGCGGTCGTCGGCTTTTTGGCGGCATATCACCGCCCACCGGCTGTGCCTGTTTTTTTTCTGTTTTTTTTTTTTTCCCCTCGGCAGTTGGGGGCGTCATCACAAAGGAGACAGACAAGCGCGGAAGAGAGCCAGTCAGATTGATGGAGAGAGAGAGAGAGCAGGAGGAGGAAGAGAGAAGAGAATTGACAAACAGAACCCAAAGCTTTGGGCTGATTTCGCGCCTTGCAGAAACCGGTGGGTTTCGCCGCGCCTTTTTGCGGGATCGATGCCCCTTGCCTCAGTGCGACCCTGGGCTATTCGGGTTTTGAATTGGCGTTGAGAATTAAGGAAGACAGAGTGACATTGTTGGAACCAAGCCGAAAAGGACCCCTGGTCCCTGGCCACCTACATTGGACTTGACACGGAGAGGATGTGGTAAGCAGCCACAGGGATTTTCGGCCGTGTTAGCTGGTTGGGTTCTTGGTGGAAGATGACGTGAGTGGTTTGACGAATAGAACTCGTACGAGAACTACCTAGTTTTAGTTTTGGAGTTGAGCTCTATCTTGGTGCTTAGTTGCCAAGTGTTGTGCTGTGTTAATACGAGCTACCGTTTACGCCGTTTGGAATCAATGGCTGCCAATAGTTTATGCGGCTATGGGTCATGTTGTCGCTTGGGACGATAGGGCTAAGGAGATGGATGTTGATGATTCTGGGACGGATTGATTACATTGCTTGCCTAGATCTGGCAATTTTAAGCGGTTGGCGTTTGGGTTGAAGATGGACTGGAACCATGCAAACAGTACTATCTGTACGAGTAGAGACAAAGAGTCGGGGCAATGTATGTAGACTATTCATGTTGGCTTATGACAGCCTATTCGCCTGGGCGGATCTCGGCGTTGAATCGAGCATGCCGGTTCTCTCACTGCATGAAGAGAGAAGCAAGAATCGCCACATTTTGTCTTTGCCTAGGGATGCATGTGTGCATGTACAAGTACATGCATCAGATGCTCGACTCGTCTCCGTCTCCATGCAAAGGGACAGACAGCCGAGAGGGTGGATTGGATGCGTCGGCTGCCTCGCTGTTGCGCCCCTCCCTCGGATGTTCCTGGAAGGCTTTCTGGTGAGCATCAGATGGAGTTGATGTCATACTTTTATTTGACAGACATGAATAATCCAGCAGACTCGGAGAAGGTACGTGATTTGTCCTCGTAAATACTACTATACCTTGCCTTGTGCTGTAGGGGGTTCGTGCTCTGCCGGATACCTGTACCTTGAATCCTTACCTCGAGTTACAACCCGTCTGGTCCGTACTAAGCCAAGGTGCTATTTCGTACCTCCTTCAAATACGAGTCCCCGTAGTCTCCGTTCAACGGATGACATATCCAGCACCGCGGATCAATGGAATACTATCAATGAATGGATATGGCGCTCCGGCAACTACCTTGCAGATATCTATTCGCGCTGCCTGGCCTCGATCAACTCAACTCGCAAGGATCAAAGCTCGCGGGTGGGGGGGACTCAGCAAGCATAGCACAGTGGAGCACTGGGCCCTTGAGGGCGAGCTCCAGCGCTCCCAAACGGCTCGAGTAGGGCTACCAGGCACTAGCCGCTAGTGGGCCTTGGTGGAATGGGGTAGCCGCTACTACTGTATACATGTACTGTAGCATCCATAGCGTGGCGATGGGCTCTTCGCTCTTCCTGGCTGCTGCAGTCCATGGTCCAGCCGGATACTAATGCGACGAGGGCCCAGCGCCTGGTTCCGCCCCAGCGCCAAAAGGACGGAATACGGGCGGGCAGCGGAAGCGGAGCAGCTGCAGCAGTTGGAGGTATGGGCTATGCGAGGAAGGTACATGTACGAGTACCTCAGGAATGTGGGCACGTTACCAAGGTACCTACTGTAAGGTATTGAGGTCTGGTCTGGTCTGGTCTGGTACATGTATCTGTACGGAGTTCCGTGGTTTGGGGTCAGAGTCAGACGCTGCAGACTGACTGGGCTTTTCCCCAAGCTGCACTAAACTAACTTGAACCAGGAACTGCCCTCTTCATTTCCACCTCCAGGTCCATCCAGCCTTGGGGTCGGGCATTCCATTGCCTTTGCCGGTTCCGCGACTTCAGTTCCAGCTCCAGCTCCAGCAAAGCAGCGCAACTGCTCAGTGTTTCAGTGTTTCTTGTGCTTTTGCTTTGTCATTCTTCTTTTCTCTTGTCCTGGCGCGCACAACAAACGACGACGACGACGACGAGACGCAGCTGCTTCTTTGCTCTCGACAGACAGACAGACAGACAGACAGACAGGACGGACTCTCGGTGGGTCTCGCCGCCGCAAGTCGTTCAATCCATCCCTCTCGACACCGAGACCGAACCTCAACCAAGCCTGCAGCAGCACAACGCGACAATCCAGCCCAGGACGGCGTCCATCGTCGGCGACAGGGTCCTCGGCCATGAATGAGCTGCAGAGCAACCCGCCCTCTCGTATTCAATAACCACTAACACCGAATTGCCTGCGCGGCAAACCATCGCCCGGCTATCTCGTCTCTTTTGCGTCCCTCATCGCGCTTCTTCTGCAAGCCACGCCACCTTTCGCCTTCCAAGGGCCTTGTCCTGCCTCTCAACCTCTTGCTTGCGCTTCTTTGCCCCTTCGAACCTCTTTGGCGCCTGCTGGCGCCGGCTGGCTCCGCGCATTGCTCCCCCCCGATTAGCCAACCTCGCCGGGAGCTCGTCTTTCAAACTGGCGCCCGCGCATTCTCGGCCACCACGTCCCATATGAACGCTCCGCATCGTCCTCCGGCCCAGCCTGTGGCCTTGCCGCCCCAGCGGCCGCAGGTTGGCATTGAGCGCCTGCCGACTCGGAATGTCACCACGGAGCCCCGTGAATCCATGAATTGCAAGTCGTGCCGGAAGCGAAAGGTGAGTTTCTGCCCGGCCGTCTCCTTGCGACGCCCCTCTGTAGACCCCCCCCTTCAGGTGTGAATGTTCTGCGCGGCATCTAACCCGTCTTTGCCTGTTGAATTAGATCAAGTGTAATCGCCTTCGCCCATCTTGCGAGGCGTGCCTCGTGTTTCAATGCCCTTGTATATACGGTAAGCTCAGCGCATCCTAGAAGCGGGCAGTCGAGTGTGCCTCAAGCCCTCGCCCCCCGGTGACGGTGACTCTCTTGGAGACATGTCACCACCGCTACGTCACGGAAATTTTTCTTTGGTACCGGAAATGCTCATACCTGCTGGTGTTATAGATGCCGTTCCGAAGAAGCGTGGGCCAAAGACGGATGTCTTGGAGGCCCTCTTGAAGAGAGTGGATGGGCTCGAGGCCAAGCTCAAGGAGAAGAATGCCGAAGGCGAGCAGGCTTCCTCATCATCAGCCACGGAAAATCAAGAGACACCAACGACTGAGTCGTCGACAAAGAGGCAGCCCGCCGAGCGAGATATCGTGGAGCCTGTTGCCAAGCGACGGGCGACCGAAGAAAAGACGACGCCCAATGTCACGGAGCTGCCGCTCTACTCTCCGCAGACCTCGACGACTGGGTAGGTTGCTTCCGTCTGTCGTTACTGTCAAGTGTACTCGGTATTGATACAAGCTGCAGGGAACCCGCCACACCTTCTGTACAGACAGACGCTCTTCTGGATACATACTTTACCCGCTTCCACAATAAGCCGTTCCACATCTTTGACGAGTCCTTGATCCGAAAACGCATCAACCAAAACCAGCTCCCTCCCTTCTTATTCGACGCCATTGCCGCAGTCGCTGCTAGGTATGTCTCACCCTTCCATCGAAGCATCGGGCAATGTGGGTGTCCGGTTGTCTCACATACTATACAGACATACACCACATCCTCTCGGTTTCCGTGCGGCTGTCAAGTTGGGCGACGAATATGCCTCTCGCGCGAGGAGTGCCATTGACATCGACGAGCCTTCCATCGACAACCTCCAGGCAATTGTCTTACTGGCAATTGCATTCACGGCCTCGGGCAAAGGGAGAAAGTCCTTCATGTTAATATGTACGTGTATCCGTCCTTCTCGCGCTACCTCCTCGATGATGGGAGACAACATCTGACTTGGTGTGTAGCTAATGCCATTGGCATGATCATGGCACTTGAATTGCACCGTGAGGTGGACCAACAGGCACAGGTAACCTCGACGGAACGGGAAATGCGGAGGCAGCTCTTCTGGTCATGCTATCTCCTAGATCGCTTTGCGGCTTGCGGTTCCAAGCGCCCATCGCTCATCAGCGACGACTCCATCGCATTACGACTCCCGTCATGGTATTCGGCGGCTTCCAATCTTCACGTGGACGGCGATTTCTTCCTCTGCGGATCTAATCTACAGTACTTTCAGGGCAGTGGCAAAAAATCCCAGGGCACTTCAGGGATGCTCATCGACATAACGCGCATTCTCGGGGTGACGAATCGATATCTGGCGGCTGGCGGCGTCAAGGGTGATTCGCATTTCCCTTGGCACTCGCTGTCAAATCTATCCAAGATTAGGCAGGATCTAGACGTGTGGGCATCTGGCACAGATGGCATATTCGCATCGATGGACGTTCTCTTCGGCCAGCAAGACTCGACTACCCTCGTCTTATGCAAGCTCATATATCACCTCATCCACTGTTTGATCTACCGACCGTTCCTCCCAATTAGCCTAGCCGAACTGGCGGGAAATGGACAGCACCAGTCGTGGCAGATTGAGGCGACCAACATGTGCTTCTTCCATGCAAATGCCATTACGGAGCTCGCCGAGATGGGCAGGCAGATGCAGACTATTGAGTGGCCATCGTTTGTCGGTTACTGCATCTGCACCGCCGGTACCGTTCACATCCACGGCGCGCACTACGGCAAGCAGGGCACCAGCGGCGAAATCAGTGTCTTTAGCTCTTCTTCGGATTTCTTGTCCCGCGAGATGCAGCTGTTGAGCGACCTGCGGTTTACGTGGGCCATTGTCCAGCACCAGCGGGATATGCTCCAGCGGCTCTACGAAGCCCACAGAGAGCTGGTAAAGACGATTACCGGCAACGCGATGCGCTACACGCCCGGCTTCCAGCTCGAAGATTTCTTCGATCGATATTCCAACATTGGTGGACTCGGCGGGCCGACTTTCCATTTCGATACCGCAAACCTCAGCCTAGCAGACGAATTGGTCGACTACTCCAACGAGCCCACGCCTTTGCCTGACATTCAATCGCCCTGGCCTACGGAAAACAGGCCGAATCTCAAGCGGAAGAACACGTCACAGTCTTCCGTTCAAAGCATCCCTCTGCCCCTCACGCCTACAATGACGGTGACGAGCTATCCCCGCCAATCCGTATCCATGCAGCCTGGTCTGATGCCGGCACCCTCAACGCCCGGCGTTGGTGCTATGGCGGAGATGTTGCCCGCTCACATGGAAGCCCAACGGCAGCAGCACCACATGGGTACCATGCGCAACACCGTGGATGTCACATCGGCCGCCCATCCAGCCATGGCCGGCTTTGGACTTGGGCACCCTGCTCACGCCGGCGTAGGAGGCATGGCCCCCATGGGTGGTATGACGTTCAGTCCCGCTTTCAACTACAACATGGGACCTTCACACGCAGCGGGCGGCGTCCCTCAACAGCAAGTAATCAACGACGCGAGCGGAGGCTTCGATGCCATGTTCGGACCCAGCGCTTTCAATAGCCCAGCCCAATGGCAACCAGCAGTCGGCCAGGCGACACCGGGCGCCACGGCTCCCAGCCCGAGCACGAAGAGCAACACAGGCAGCACAGGTACAACGGGAGGCGAGGAGAAGGACCCATTCATGAGCCTCTTGGAACAGCTTGCCAACGATGAGCAGCGGCAGAATAGCGGGTTGAAGAGCGAGCTTGATTTCTTCTTGGCGGGCGGCACTGCTTCATGAAGTCTTTTCATTAATATTTTCCCCTCGTTGTTCTTACGTTTCACTTTCCTCCTTACGATTTCGAGACATATAGATGGATGGATGGATGGGCGAGCCCTCCCTGTCCCTGTACTGGACATTAAAATTTATTAAAAACCCCCCCACACGGAAGGAGGCGGTATGTATATGCTTACAAACATCTTACAAAGAGCTTTGATCACTTTCAACGGGGGCCTTGTATAAAACTGGATGTAGGGGAACTACATGTATGATATGATGAAACGAAACGCGTGGATACCTTGGACATGCTTTTCTTTTACATAGCGTGGGCATGAAGGGTCGAGGGCGGATGTTGGATAGGTAGCTTGGGGAAACCATGCTTTTTGAGGAGACCGATTTATAGTATTTAATGTTAAAAACAGTAATGAAAAAAGAGAATATATTGTGCCTGCTTAGCTTGGAATTGGAATGCCTGAATGGCTCTTTTTATGTGCGTTACATTACGGATAGATCAACATGGACTAGGGAGTCGGACTCGACATCAATTGACACATGGGTATATAGTGTAAACAAGATTTTCACAGCATAGCATATATACATCACTCTTGGTCTTGGTGAAGCCTCCTTTCTGCCTCCTCTCTTGGCGACGTCCACCCAGCTGCGGCCTGCACCGCAATCACGACCAATGCCAAGACGGCAGCGGCTTGCCAGACGCCCTTGATGGCGGTTGCGTATCCGTCGACGGCTACGTGCCTCTCCGGCGGCGCCAGCACGTCGCCGTACCACACGAGATCGGGCGAGCCGAGCAGCCGGTCGACGAGGTTCCGGCGGGCCGGGCCGAGGTCGGGGGTGCCGTCGAGGGCGAGGAAGCCGGTGACGAGGCGGGCGCGCAGGAGGCGGTAGAAGATGCCGCCGGCGAGGGAGGTGCCGAAGCTGCCGCCGAAGCCGCGGAAGGTGGCGAGCAGGCTGGTGGTGACGTATTCGGTGCTGGGGTGGCTTAGGTGGAGGACGTGGACGAGGGCGTAGTTGAGGGCGATGCCGGTGGCGACGCCGTTGAGGCAGACGATGGCGATGAAGACGAGGGACGGGGTGGTTGGGTGGGAGACGATGGATAGAGAGGTGATTGTGATGAAGGCGAAGGCGAGGGAGAGTAGTTGGGCGATGTAGTAGGAGCCGGCGCGGCGGATGTGTAGATGGCCGATGGCGAGGCCGCCGAGGGAGAAGCCCAGGTTGGTGAAGATGAGGACGGCGCCGGCGGCGGCGGCGGGGGAGGCGCGGACGGCGAGCATGAAGACGGGGGTGTAGAAGAGGATGCTCCAGCGGGCGGTGATGAGGCCGAGCTGGGCGAGGCAGGAGAGCAGGACGCCGCGGGAGGAGAGGACGGATAGGGGGATGATGGGGTTGGCGGCGAGGCGGAACTCTGTGAGGGTGAAGGCGATGAGGGAGAAGACGGAGAGGATGAGGGGGGTTGGGTGGATGTCGCCGGCGAGGGAGTAGAGGAAGAGGATGATTGTGAGGGTCTGGATTGGGAGGTGATTGTGTTAGTTTGTGTTTGTGTTGAGGGATGGAGGGGGGAGAGACTTACGAGGAGGATTGCGCCGAGGTAGTCTATGCTGGCGAGTTTGCGGCTTAGGGGGTTAGATTTGTTGTTTTGCTGTGTTGGAGGGGATGACATGGAGGGTGGGAGGCTGAGGTAGAGGGCGATGCCGGCGATGATTGTGATGGGGGTTTGGAACCAGAAGAGTGGTCTCTATATCAACGACAGTCAGTTCATGATATATAGGTAAGATGCGGTGATTCACGGTTCATGACAACTCACCCATCCAACAACGGGGTGCAACACGCCGTACACCGCCGCGCCCACAGACACGCCCATGGTAAACGCCGCATTGACAAACCCAATCATGACGCCCCTCGTCTTCTTATCGGTGAGCTCAATCACGAACACCACGGCCATGACGACGATGCCCGCCCCTCCGCCGCCCATGACGATCCTGCCGGCCACAAAGGCCGCGAAGGAGCGCGCCTGGGAGGCGAAGAGGCTGCCGAATGCGAAGAGGGTGATGCAGGGCAGGACGACGGCGCGCGGGGAGAAGATTGCGGCGAGGCGGCCGATGAGGGGGAGGAGGGAGGAGGCAGAGATGAAGTAGCTGGTGGTGAACCACATGGCGAGGGTGGGGGCGTGGAGGTCGATGGCGAGGGGGCCTTGGATCATGGTGAGGCCGGACATGTTTGTTGCTTTTTGATGTTTGAGAGTTGCGTGTCAGTTTAAGATGAATTATTGATGGGGGATAAAGGCGTACAGTGGATGAAGATGAGCACGAATAAGCTGGTGCCGATGGCCACGCCCCGAGCAAAGCTGACCTCGTGGTTCGGTCCATAGAGAGCTGATTCCTCTGCCGTCTGTTGCTGCGAGGCTCCTTGTCCATCTACCGGCACGTTGGTGTCCGTCCATCTTCCGGGCGAAGCATCGCCGAGGAGCGGCTCGTGGCCGGCGAGCAGCGCCGTTTGCTCCGGCGGTAGTTCGGCGCCGGTGTCGCGAGGGGTGGGCATGGTTGGGTGGAGGTTTGTTGTAGAATGGCTATCTATAGTGGAATGCGTGGATCATTTGAGAGGGGGGGGGGGGTTGGATGATGAAAGGAAAGACGATGGTTTTGGTTGTTGTTTTTTGTGTTGTTGGATGACGTGATTGATGTCTTTTTGAGTGTTGTTCGTCAGAAGTGGATAAGATGGGTGGGGGAGGACGGGATATCGGGATCTGAGATCTTGAGTCGATTATTTGAGATTTCCAGCACTAAGCATCTTTTATTTGTCAAGCTTTTGAAATTTGTATGTCGCTGTGTGATTGATTACGGTAGTTTGGTTTAGATATATATACGAGGACTGAAAATGGGAAGAGACCGATGCCAGCGCCTCGAGGCTACATATAGTCGCCGTTTTTGTTGCACTTTTTTTTTGGTGAGACGTTTTGTTTGTGCTTAGTTTGGTTACGGAGGCTTTTAAAGATACGTTTATTTTCTTTTAGATGGTCATTTTTCTTCCTCTAATGTCTCGTTACACTCTTGTTGGACTATCTCCAGCTTTATAGATCAACGTCGACCAGTCTGCTACAACGGCAGTTCCCCAAGAATCATAAAGTTATTTGGCAACTACAAACATTTATCAGGTATTACTCGAGTAACGGAAGGCCCATCATGTTTTCATGGCTTCTTCTCATGCTTCAAGACAATCTCCACTCAGAGGCAAGTCATTCTTGCATCTGTCGTACAACGCATAGTCAGCTAGACGTCCCAGAGATCCGTGCGCGTGAAACCCTCGACGCTCTCCGCACGGCTAGATTACATACATGATGCACGAAAAGACGCGCCATTATGCATTATTACCGTACATGTGGCTTTCCTGATCTGGCCGCACACGGGACCTTGCAGGTGATGTGCATACAAACACAGTTACAGCGCAATCATGCAAGGAGTTGGGCATGGCCTCACCTCGGCGATTCACATGTTAGAGGTAAGAATATGAAGCAGTGTGGCTCCCATAGAGAAACACCATGATGCGAATACGCCAAAAGAACCATCCATCATGTTAGTTGGCTCTTTTCAGGGATCATGTCGTTTGCCCAGATCGGATCAGCGCTTTCGAGATGCCTCATCGGCAACGCCGTCACGCCATGCGTAAGCCAAACGCTCTTCCTATTCGATAAAAACATGTGCAAAAAGCTGCGACACAGCCGACGGAGCAACTCCTTCCCCAAGCGGCTTAAACGGGAAATCCAGACGCCTCCCCATGTGAAAAGAACCGTTGCGGTGGCGCTTTTTAGACGCTGCCGACACGTGCGGACTCCCTGGCTCTAAGGGGTGTTTGAAACGCAACGGCCGGGCTTTGTTTTGTTTGGGATGGTTGGCCGGCAATCTATCGAGCATGAACAAAAAGGGTGCTCGGTGAAAGTGTTCGCCTATTTGTCTGCTTTTGGTTTGGGATGTTTGTTGCTTTTGTTGTGTTGTAATTCCGATGGCATCTCGGAACGCTCGTTATGAAGGAGGATGTCGATAGGGGAAGATGCTGGTAGGGGAGGGATTATGGAGTGAATGAAGCGAAAGCAGAATCTATAATGCAAGCAACTTTGTAACACGGGATGCATCATGCAAGCCATGTATTCGTCGACACCACGACGATTTTGAATAATCAACAGCCAATAGTAAAGCGACGCCACTGCTTCACCATGTCATTAATTTTAGATCACAAATCATAGCCGTATAGGGTATGTGTACGATCCTCGAGGGATATCTCGTTTCACTTGCTCGTACAAGCAAGCTATGTAATCTAAAGCACCACCTTTCACACCTCTACCCTAAAAAGGGAAAACGGAACACCGTTACCGACGGCAGTTGCTCTCAGGGGAGCCAGAGAAAAAAAGAAAAGAAAGGAAAAGAAAAGATAACGCCATTTCCACCTCATGACTTGTGCCCGCGAATGAAGACGCCGGCCGAGTAGGTAATATTTTAGGCCGAGACTCTCGTCTCAGGAGAGCATCGCATCGTGGCTTATTTCCTGCCTCGTGCGGCTGGTGTGTGGCCCCAGCATCCACTTCGGGCGCCGATCCGATGTTGGCGTAGAGAGAGATGGAGAGGAGAGAGGCTGATGGTGATATCGCTATGGGTCGGACTTTGCGGTGGTCTCACAGCTGATGGTGGGCATCTGATTCAGTGTCGACGCGGAGATCTAAATGGGGGACCAGGTTGATCATCACAGCACAGCACAGCACAGCACAGCACAGCACAGCACAGCACGGCGTTTGCGGGGAATTCGCGGGCTTCTCTGGTGGACTTTTTGCTATGGAGTGGAGCGGCGGGACGTTAGAGTAGTAGAGTAGACGATTTCATTTACCGTCTGGTGGAATCAATCATCAATCACGAAATGTCTGGTCCCAAATTTGGCCCAACCCTGTCTGTCCCGTCGCAAAGGGGATCAAATCTCTAATGCTGGGAAGGGCAGGGGGGAAACGAAGCGCGATGCTAAGAGATCGATGCCGGGCCAACGGCCGGGCTAGTGGAAACTCCAGGTCGCACCCCGGATGCATGTCTCAGAGCTGGCATGAGGAATGAGACATCTGACGGGCTGGAGATTGAGGCGTGGGCAATGAAGATTCGATTCCTTGGCCGGTGCAGCGTACTGTAGGTACATGCATAGTTGGCTCACTGCTTGTCTCTGCTGCCGCCTTTGCAGATGACGTTTTTGTACCGGTACTTGCGTGATTGATGATATGTACATGTGTGCTAACTCTTGACCCCGAGCAGATTGCGCGGTTGCTGTACCAGTACAGAGTAGAGTATGAGGTTCCAAAGTGCGAATATCAAGCTGGGAGCACCTTGCGGTCCGATGTTGATGTTTTGGGTGTGTTGGACGGAGACGGAGCATCTGCCGGACCACCGGGGGCCTCCAGTTGATCCCAGCTCGCTCTTCGATTTAGCTGCTCCGAGTTCCGATTCGCAACCCCAGACTGGGGAGGGTTGGTTTTTTTTTCCTCATCCAGAAAGCAATCGAGAAAATAGCTTGACAACGCCGTCTCACAGGGGGACATGGGGCGAGGATTGATGCAATTGCCGGAAACTATCGTTCGGGGCGTGGGCGCGCTTACAGCATGTGTGGCCAGGCAGCCGCATTACTGCTCTGGAAGCTCATTATCCGTGGAGGTCGTCACTCTGCGTCTTTGGTGGTGTGGTCGTTGGCGTAAGGGGTCCGGCTAAAGCAAGTCCTCTGCTGGATACTGAGTCGGGTAGCTCAGGTCAGAGTCTGTTGGTTGAATCGTTGGAGTTGGACCTTTTGAAATCTTGTTGATGGCGATGGGCAGCCCGACTGGGATTGTCGCCAAGATCCAATACATTGATTGCATGTACCCAGCCAGACCCGAAGACGCGGAACCGTGAATGCGACATGATGGCTAAATTACATGTACATGTGCTTGCCGTAGAGTGGTAACTACATGTCTTACAAATAATCCTGGGGAGCGTCCCCACGAGAGGTGGCACGTTGAATTTGAGCACGACTCGCGAGGCTGCCAACTACGGAATGTGTGTGTTGCAAAGACTCAAGATGGGGGCAACACCATCTCTAGGTACGAGTATAGTACAAGCACTGGTATAAGCATCCCGCGTTATGCCTCTTTCCGCGGCAGATGCAGCTCTGGCCTGAAGCCGACGCTTGGATCTGAATCCGGCGTTGCACTTTTGGAGAGTAGACAAGGGCCACGATTGGGTCCCGAGGCGATGGGATTTGGGGGGGCTGAATATTATTGATATTGTTGATACTATAATCATCCCACGAGCGAGAGGATACGAGCATGTATCCCGTGCATATTTCGTATATTTCGTACTACCTGACCTTGACTTGCCCAGCGCCGTACTTCGTATTTTCAAACAGCACAAGGCACAGGGCGGGCGCCGTTGAACTAGTTGCAAGTGGCACCAAAGAGACGGGCTCGTTGTGTAATTAAATCGCGAGGTTAGTTTGGTTGTAGGTTAGACCCGACTCCATCCGGGCTGGGGATCCGACCAGCACAATTTAAAGTCGGTGATGGCAAGCGGGGCGCGGCAGCTTCAGCCGCGGGTGGGGGATTGAAGATTGTGGAGTTTGAAAAAAGAAACATGCATTTCAAACCGAGACGAGGGCAAAAGTACCGGTGCCGTATCCGAGGATGATGAAGCTGTACACGTATTCTAGGTTGGTTGCTTAGGTACTGGATACAGCCGTGAAAGAAGTCTGTACAGTTTCCTTGTACTTCCATGTAGTTACATCAATAGTACAGGTAAGTACCTAATGCTTTTGAATCAGACCACCAGAAGAAACGCAAAATGGCGGAGAAGAAAAGAGGCGAAATCGTTGACCGTTTTTTCAAAAGCTGCACGTTGCTTCATGGCTCCATTCAGGTATGTGGGCTGCGAGAAAAATGTGCGCATCGGACTGCTGTTCGCAGGATGGGGCAGCCCCGAGCGCATGTACCGGTACCGAGCCGGCAGACACTTGGGCGCATCCGATGTAACATGTACATGTACGAGTGACTGCAACATTGCCTGAGTAGGTACATGTAGGCTGTCATTTGCATATTGGTCATTTTTGCTGCAGTTCAGACGCACGCATAAGGCAATCTATCTACCCAACCAAGCATTTTGCATTGTCCAGCAGCGAAGAAAAGGAGATTTTAGAGAGACACGCAGAAACGAGAAACCGTTCAGCCCGTTGGTGGGAAGCTTTGCCGTGGCCCCGGTGTTGCGCCACCACGACACAGGCTCGCAACTATAGGATGCTGGGAGGTTGGCCGAGGAGGTGCTCTGTGCTATATTACTAGTCTCATTGTCTTTGCTTTGCTTTTATGACAATGGGCTTTAGCTGGTGACATTGGCTCGGTGAAGAGTGTTGGATAGTTTGTACAGAGCCCCGATGACGAGGAATAAAGGAGCATGCGTTGCTGTCTAATAGGGTGATAAAAGTATCTCTCAGAGGCCGCTGCATCCCAAAGACGATGAAGGATTTCCAGGAATATTCGGCAAAACCCGAAGACCATGGATGTAAATCGACAAGGCGGTAACTCTTTGCGCGCAGATCCCTGACGTTTTTTCTTCTTCTCCATCTCGAAAACAAGGTCACACTTACGGACCCAAGGGCGCGAGCACTGAGCAGGGGGCTGATGCAGCTCTATCTGCACAAAACTCACCGCCGAGATGCCGTGATTTAAAGGGCCCTGCTTCAATCTCTTTCTTTCTGTCACACTTGCGTGCCGGGTTTGAATGAATGGAAGATTTGCGTTTCTGCTCTGTGGTTTGATTGGATTCAACGTTGGCCGATGGGCGCCTCCTTGCCTTCTTATGCCCAATATATCGTCATGACGGTCTACACAAGTTGATAACCCCCCCAGCACAGCAAAGCAGCAGCTACTCGCTGCCACCTCAAAAAACGAGCAAATAAAGCAAACCTTGCGATAAGGCAAGCTCTTCTGCCAACGTCTCTTGGCTTCTGTCATTGGGGCACACACAGTGAGCTGTTGGCAATCTCTTCGCACCGTTGAGGTGATTTATGGTTTTTTGTTTTTGGATCGTTGCATGTTTTGGTGTGACTGTGTCTGAGCAGCAGGTAGCGGTACTTGCGCCTGTAGGCGGGCTAACCCACCATTTCGGTGCCCGTAGCCTCCACCCCCTGTGAGACCTCCAGCTGGTGCCACTGCCGCCTGGCTGTCTGAGAGCGCGGGACGAGCCCCGTGCGTGACTCGCCAATGACGGTCCGGCGCGTTGGTACAGGTACCTGGGCAGTTACTCTGGGGAGCCGCCGCCGTTGCAGAGGTACTGTACTTTCAGCTGTCTCAGGTCGTCCATCCACATCATGTACTCGTATCCCGGCAAGATACAGCAGTCGCCCGTCTTTGACAGCTCCACGGATCACTGATGTCTCTTTAGGGACTTGACTAGATGCTACAATTCAAGCCTGAAGCCGCATACCATCAAATATTCCGTCATCACTGTATTTTGCCTCTAATTTAGTACATATGTTGACCCTCTACACCTGGCATGCGGCTACAATGTGCTCCGTTTCCCCATTAATACTATCTGCGCGCGTGCTTGAACACGATGTACATGTGTACTAAGATTAGTAGATGATGCCTTACCGTCAACAGCGTCAATCCAAAGCAACCAAATGGAACCAACCCCGGAATCAGGCACAACTGCTGTTAGGCCGGTGCTAGCAACAGCCTCAAGCATCGCCATCGCCATCGCCATCGCCATATGCCGTTGCCGCATTCAGCCGTCGGTTCTGCCTCTTCTTCCTACGTAGCCGGTATAGGCACCCAATGGCTCTATTCTCGGCCCGTTGACATGCCCGGAGTGTGTGCGAGGTGTTCCCATTTGCTCGCTTTGCGCGCCTTGGTGACATGTTTCAACATGAGGATGCAATGACGACCGAGTCAATCTGCATACCGCTCTTCTCCCGACTGCTATAAAGCCTCAAACGACGACTTGTGTTGTATCGTCTATTGCTGGCCTGGCGGCTAGCGCTGCTCGTCTGCAATTCAATGTCTGGTGTTCAATTACAGCCCTCGATTCGACGTTCAAACCTTGCAAGCCCCCCCCCCGGCGATCCGCCATTTCACCAATGTCATGTGCCTGCTCTGCTCTGCTCCGTCTCCTTGTTCTTGTTGGCTGAGCTGCCATGTTCCATGTCCGGCCAGAGCCCCATCCGTTACGCGAGAGATGCTACTTGCACTCACGATGGCTTCAGGACAGCACGAGTTGAAACCCGGCGTCTGGATGCGCCTCGCAGGGGGATCCGCTCCCATACCGCCATCCAAGGCCCTTTGCCAGCCCCTCTTTGCTGCCGCCGCCCTTTTGCCCTATGTCTGCGCGGGTTTGAGTGGCGTATGTCGTTGAACTGGCGGAGGAGCTGTTAGTGATTTCCCACACTAAGGCTGCTTTTGCATCCCATCCGCTGTCGAGATTTTCCTCTCCCACGGCTGCAGGATGCGCATGTTTGCATTGCACATACTGCAACCATTTGCGCCTGTGCCCTGTGGCATATTGGGGTAGCATTCAGTGCCCGTACGAGCACTCGATATGCAAGTCAAGTGCCAGTGTGTGCCAGTAGCGTCATAAGGGCTCGGTGTCCAAACTGGATATGGATTCATGTGTGTGGTGATGTCGCTCTTCCGGCATACGGATTGGGGGAAGAATAGGCACGAGTATCCCGATCCTGATTGCCTGAGCGCCAGCTGAGAAGCAACCATGAAGCTTGCCCTTCTTACCTTACTTGGTCTCTCGTAGCAAGCAGCATTAGCACTGCGACGGAGTAATGCTAGCGGTGGTAGACCGTAGATCAAATACAACTCATCGTGTTAGTCAAAAAACATGATGCAACAAAATGGCTCCAGAGCTTGCCCTGTATGTTGCATGGGAGTACCTTGCCCGGACTTGCTGAGAATTGGACCCGTCCACCCTTCGCCAAAAAGGCTTGGGACGGGTACTTTAATGTACAGCCAAGGGCAGGCTCGGCACGGCTGTTGCCTGGGTGCTATCCAGGTACCGGCCATCCGCTAGCTGGCCCTTGTACTGTACAAGGCCCGGAGAACCAGCACCCCCCAAGTACCCCCCAGGTACCCTGCAGCGCCCTGCAGGAATCAGAGGCTTTCAGCGCAGACTCGAGGGCCAGCGCAAGTCCGCCACCTGCGTCTTGGCTCATCGTCCCCCCAAGTGCCTGTACAGGTACACTTAGTACCGCCTCTCTCCGGTAAGCGTCACTTTGTCTTTTTGCCGGACATCGTTCGTCTCTTCCATTCTCTTCTCTTCCTCGCATCTTCGGCGTGTCGTGACCAAGATGCGATGCCCTCGCGTCTGACAATGACAAAGCACCACCGCAGCTCACACGCCCCCAATCCCCATCACATCTCACTGCCTGCGCTATAATTATTCTCCTTATACTAGCCCTGGTCAGCAGCCTTGCGCTGCGGTCAAGCAGCGATTCGGCCCTGGCCGACTGGCCCTTTTCGCGTATATCCTCGCCCAGCTCCCGGCTGCCGCACCGCTCAGTCTCCGTCTGGCACGATTCTGCATATCACTTGTCACTGCTTGCTCTGTTCTGCGGCCTGTAACCTGCTGGTTTTGTCCTGGCAGCACTCAGATCCTATCCAAGAACGGCACCCAGCAATCCCATTATAGCTGGCACCGCTGGACCGAATCTCCCTCCCAGCCAGACGACAGCCGAGATCTAGATTCGAACCCTCCCCCCCTGGGGCGCGAGGCAATGGCACACTCCGCATCAGGGCCAGATACCTAGCTTGACAAATCTTGCTCTCCTTTCCTGGGTCTGCCAGATGCTCGACTCTTATTAGCCTCTCAACTACACCCGCGAGGCTTCTCTCTTCCATCTCTCTCGTCCAACTCTCTCTCTCTCTCTCTCTCTCTCCCCCTCTCTCTGCTCCGCTGGACTCGGATATTGAATCCCGACCAAGACTTTGATTCCATCGCGCATATTCTACCTTCTCCAATGTCCATGCTCTCGAAACGGTTGTCATGGATCCAGATTCAGATATAGAACCTGGTGGTTCGACGGCAAATCGCGGGCCTGCCGTCCTGGCCGTCACAACAGCAACTCTGGTCCTTGCCTCGGTCTTCGTCTTCGCGCGCATGATCTCTCGCTACTTCATCGTCAAGAGATTCACTTGGGACGATAGAACCATCCTCTTAGCGTGGCTCATCTCCTTCTTCTTGTCCTTTACCATCTGCTTCGGCGTCGCCAATGGACTCGGCAAACACGACGCCGACATCCCTCCATCGCAAATACCCACTCTTCGCCGCTGCGAATATGTCTTCTCTATTCTTTATGTAAGCCCCCCCTTTCCTCCTCACTTGCGAGGCCGAGTTGCTAAAGATGCTAGAATCCGGCCTTGATGGCTACGAAAACGAGCATCCTCATCTTCTACTTACGCTTGGCTAGAAACACCCAAATGGTCCTGCGGTTCGCTTCGTGGCTCACCCTCGTCATTGTCAACATTGCAGGGGTTGTCCTCACGTTCATGAATATCTTTCAGTGTACGCCTGTGCAAGCTGCTTGGAACGCAAACTACCAGGGCTCGACGAAATGCATCCCCCTACTCACCGAATTCATCTGTTCTTCTCCCGTCAACATTGTCACCGACCTTGCTATTCTTGCGCTGCCGATCCCTGTCTTGACTGGCATGCGGCTACCCTCGCGGCAAAAGACCATCCTCGTATTTACCTTTACGCTTGGTATCTTTGTTGCCGTCGTGGATGTTGTCCGAATCTACTACCTTCAGCAGGCCATCGCTGACGTTCCTACTGGAATCACCTCTGATCCTACCTCGAGGTTTGGCGGCCAATCCGACTTTGCCTACAATGCGTCGCTGGCGCTCATGTGGAGCGCCGTTGAGGTCAATGTGGGTACAACCTGCGCCTGCATTCCTACCTTGAAACCTCTCGTTCTGCGACTTCTGCCCTCCATGCTCTACAACCCCAAGAACAAGAATGAGACTAGAACCAGCCCGGGCACTACCAGTGATAAGAGCCAGAGCCAGCGGCCCTCTGACAACCAGTCGCTGGCTAACAATAACGCATCGGGAGTGATCAAGCCAGAACCCGTTGCCCACGGTGCCCTTGGGGGCCGACAGCACGCCAGCCCTGGTCCGGATGCGCCCATGAGTGCCATGGAATTTCTGACCACTCCCGATATGACGACGCTTGGCGACCGTCTCGCCCCCCCGGCTAGTTCTTCACCCAACCGCTCTGCTAACCGGTCTCGCACCACTAATACGGTCTCGACCGATCATTCCTACGAGAATGGCATATACTTTGGGTTCGTCAACATGACCAAGCCCAAGAGCATGCTTCGAGCCAACAAGAAGGAGTCCTGGAAGTACTGCACCATTGTGGCCATTCTCTTCTTCCTGTGGGGTATTTCGTACGGATTGCTCAACACGCTCAACAATGCGATTGCTGCGGTGAACCACATGAGCACAGCTCAGACGATTGGCCTGACGAGTGCTTATTTTGGCGGCGGCTACTTCTTTGGTCCCCTGCTTGTTGGCGAGTGGATTCTGCGACGAGACGAACATAGCCGATCCAAGCGCCATCGCGGAAATGACGAAAACATTGGGGGCTACAAAGCGACATTCATCACTGGCTTGTGCATTTACGGCACTGGCACCATCATCTTTTGGCCTTCTGCCGTGACCAATTCTTTTGGTGGCTTCATGCTCAGCAACTTTGTCGTTGGCTTCGGACTTTCGGTGCTCGAAGTCGCTGCCAACTCCTTCATGGTACTCTGCGGGCCTCCGCAATACGGCGAGACTCGCCTTATGCTGGCGCAAGCCGTACAGGGCGTCGGCAGCGTGCTCAGCGGCCTCTTGGCACAAAAGGTCTTCTTCACGTCGCTGAGCAGTGCCGATCCGAGCGGCCGAAACAGCAGCACCACGCTGATCAATGTCCAGTGGACATACCTTGGCATCACTCTGCTGTGCGTCGTGCTCGCCCTTTTCTTCTACTACATGCCGTTGCCCGAGGTGAGCGATAGCGAGCTTGAGGATTCTGCGAAGCTGCTGCCCGTTGATCCGTGTAAGAAGAGCATTGGCGGTCTGCAGCTGCGAACCATCAGTCTCGTTCTAGCCGTCATGGCCCAGTACATGTATGTGGGTGGCCAAGAAAGCAACAGCACCTTTTTCAATAGTCTGCTCGTTTCTGTTATACCTGGTCAGGCCAAGTCTGGCATGCAGGCTACCACCGGCACCGTCACTGGGGCTGCGGTTGATCCTGATCATCCTATGGGGTTCACCCTTTCTCTCTCTGATTACCTGACGGTTGGACACACGGTTTTCGCCGTCTCGCGGTTTGCTGCAGCATATTTCATTTACTTGTCTGTTAACAATTCTCGGCTGCCTCAGCCACGGACTGTCCTCAGCTTCAGCATCATTCTCTGTTTCATATCGGCTCTCCTGTGTGTCCTCCTGCAGCCCTCCAACCCAAATCTTCTATTCATTCCTGCTTGTTTGTTTTTCTTTGGCGAAGGCCCCATTTGGCCCCTTATTTTCGCCATTGGCATGCGTGGCCAAGGCAGGAGAACCAAACGGGCGGCCGCCTTTATTACCATGGGCGCTTCCGGTCCTCTGTTTTCCCCCTTTATCATGTACGGCATTATTGTACGGGGCGGCACTGTGCAGACGGCTTTTATACTCATTGTAGCCATGCAAGTGGCAATGATGGCTCTGCCGATTTTCCTCACCTACGTCAGGGATGCCCGCCTGATGGTGGACCCGCGTCCATCACGCCGTGTGATGCGGAAGGACGGAGAGCGTCCCATGGACGAGGTGCTTGCTGACGTGGTGGTTGCCGAACCGGAGCCTCGCGGTACCGATTCTGCTACCATTACTGTTGATTTTTTCAGAGAAACTGGAGCTGCGGAAAAATCTCACCGCGGATTCCTGGACATTGTTTCTAAAGGGTTGGGCGCAAAGCTAAACGGGGCTCGACGCAAGTCTTCGCCTACACTCGAGGTAGAACATAGCGAAGGCAGCATCGAAGCTTAGAGACGACTATGGCGGACACGGAAAGTCCTTTTTACATTTTTTTTCCCCTTTCCCATCTTTTCCTTGCTTGGATATATCGCTTTTCTTGGTTGTATATATGATGTGGCAACAAATGTCGCCTATTGGCCGGAGTTTGGTGTTTGCTGGTGGCTTGGATGACTAAAATTATACCCCATATCTCAAACGGAGGCTTGGTTTTATGGATGACGTCTGTGAGAATACAGACTTGGAGGCATAAAAATAACTGTACAATTTTATACAATAGCTTGGCGTGGGTATAGATGAAGATGGTGTAGATGGTGTTTATATCACACCCGTATCTATCTACTTGGCGTTGAAACCCTCGATGGTGACTGTGTAGCTCTCGCTTTTGATGTCTATGTATCTCTCATCCATACTTGTAACAACATTCCGTCCTACCAGGTAGAGTGAATGTCTGTCTCAATTGAGGCGAAGACGCCCACGCCCTGCCTCCCCAAGGCCGTTGCGATTCCCACGGCCACGGCTCCGACGCGGCGCATTCTCTTATACCCCTGGCCGTCATAGACTCCTCCCGCTCCAATGATGTCCAAGTGTGCCAGCCGTGGATCGGCATCAAACCTTCGCCGCAGCGTTGCCACGTTACCCAGGGCGAGGGGATGCAGAGGAGGTCCGGCCATGCCTCCGATGCCGCCTCCCGGAAGCAGCGCGTCGTCTGAAGAAGAGTCTGGGTCGAGTAGGAGGCATGAGCCTAGGGTGTTTGTTGCGGTGAGGAAGCTGAGCTTGGAGGCTGGCGGATGGTTTGGTTCAGAGCTGATGAGGCAGGATACGAGGTCGTCGAATTGGCCGGCGTGAGTGTATGGAGGGATCTTGATGCCGATGGGGATGGCGGATTCGGACGGCAGGATGTCGAGGTAGGAGGATAGTGAGGAGGGGGAGTATGCTGGCGGAGGGAGGTTGGGGATGTTGGGGCAGGAGAGGTTGATCTCCATGGCCAGGGGGAAGGGGACTGAGGGTGCGTGGGAGGAGATGAGGGTGTGGCAGGTGAGGATCTCGGCGGGCGAGCCCGTGACACTGATGATGATTGTTTTGGGAGGGGTCGAAGATGCGAGGGAAGATATGATGGAGAGGTATTCCGAGAGCGGGAGAGGGCTGTAGCCGAGCGTGTTGAGCGATGCGAGCGGCATCTTGTCGGCGCGCAGGTCAGGACGGCCGGCTTCGTTGTCGTTGGAGTCCTCCGGCGGGCCGGAAAAGGTGGCCGATGCGGCGCCGGTGGCGGGATCGAAGAGGGCGTAGCGGTGGGTGTCCGGGGCGTGCGGGAAGCCGGCGACGAGGCTCGTGCGGGTGGTGACGGCGCCGACGGAGGGGCAGCGCAGGAGGGCGGCGAGGTGGGCGCGGGATGTTGCCCAGGGGGAGGCGGTGTTGAGGAGGGGCGGGTGGAGGGAGAGTTTGGGGGGCATGTTTTTCAGTTGTATATATAGGTATCTATGGGTGGGGTTGTTTATGCGAGATGACTTGTGTTGAATCTTTTGTGGTTGTTGTAACACGATATCTGTGTTACCGTGGTGGTGATGCTGAAGCTGATAACACAGGTGGGGAATCAGATAAGATGCAGAATCTACGGTACATACTACTCGTACACATGTACTACCCCACATTCAACATCGAACACGGTCCGTCCCGCTTAAGCGAAGCCGAGGTCAAACAAAGAAAAATCTCGACCCAAAAAGTACAGAGTACGCCAAGAAGTACCTCTTCCTGCATCTCTAATAATACACAACGTACGTAAGAGAAAACAAACACGAGTATAAAAAAAGAACCAAACCTCACATTCATTCGAGAGCAAATTAAACAAGCAAAACACGCTTCTGACAACCCAAAATACAATACCGCAACGGACCCCCATTTAACAGACACCAGCCGAACCCCAGATTCGAACCAGTTTTTTTTTTTACCCACATTTACCACTCCTGGCAATGCGAGACACACCACCCGACGTGTCGATTTTCACCTCCCCCCTTGGCGTTTCCGCTTCCCACACACCACAAGACTTTCTAGGGGAACAAAAACGAGTCCCGGGAGCTTGCGGGCCGGAGAGGGGGCCCCAGCAACCTTGTAAGTCAGCATTTATAATCCCCATTTGGCGACGGAGCATTCGTTGGCTTTTAACCCCCCCCCCCCAAGGTTCGCTTGGCAAAAGCCCGAGCTTGTATCATTTGTATTATTGTTTTTTGCATGCCGTTGGAATGTGGAAGAGGGGAAATCCGGATTTAATTTGGGGTTCTGTAAGTCCGTGCTTCTTTATATACTTGGGTGCATGGGCCCCCCGCCTTCTTCCCCAGAGTATGTTGCTTGTTTTTTGTTTTCTCGCGGGGTGTTTTATTGCGTTTTGCTTGAGGACTCTTGAAATGGCCATTTTGCATCATTTGTGCGATATATTCTCTTATTTGTGTGAAATGTTTGTTCAGTCGGATTGAGTCTGGAGAGAAATACTCACCAAGGAGCAACAAAGGGCCTGCTCTCGACGACTTGGTTTGAGACTTCGGTCTGGTGTTGACCGGTTCGGAGAGTCAGCAACGATAGGAAATACTACCCGATCCATACGACCAACGTTGTTTTCACCAACTAGTTCAAAAGAACATTTGTGTTAAAAGGCACAATATATTTCATGGCGATATGTACATGCTTCGCCTATATGCGAAGCAGAAAGACCTATATACAAGGCATAATGCATGACCCATTTCCTCCAAAAAAAAAAAGTCTGATAAAGAAGACATCAGTGGTATCCCTATCTCATTCTCAAATGCAACAAACAAACGACCAAACTCCAGAAAGCTATGAGCACAATGAAACCGGAAAATGCCGGTGAATGTGACGGGAAAAAAAGAAATCAACCAGAAAAACTTTTTACAGGTCCAAAGGAAAAGATGAGACAGCGGAAAGGAAAAGACGCGATATCCCCGTGACCGCATTTACCAACCAAATTGCTCGCAGTGCAGCTCTACGCCCGGACCGTCAGACCGAATGCATGCCGCCGTGGTGTTGCGAACTGTTGCCATGAGGCCGTCCGGCCCGCACCCCAATACCAGCACACGCTTCTCTACCGGGGTCTCGCCAATTATGGTCTGGATCAAAACTGCAACGTCTGGTTTGCCGCGCTTGATGGAGCTCTGATAGACATGTGGCTGCACTTCGATTACTTCGACAGGACCGGCGTTTTGTGTTGAATCTGTTTCCTCTGCAACGGACTCTTCAGATGAGGATTGAAGGGGCTGAGCCGTCACAATATCGACAGCTTTCTCGAGATCGGCTTCGGAGGATGGTGTAACGGGCATCGATTCGGGGCTTGTCTCGCCATCTTCCTTCTCTTCTGACGATCGGGTGACGTAAAGCTCGAGGTTTACACGGGAGTCCTTTGCGAGAGTGTCGAGATGAGAGGCAAACCACTTAAGATGACCTGGTTACATTTTCGTTAGCCCATGTCGTCGCTTTTCAAGATCACGATTTGCTTACTCTCATATTTGACCATCCAGATAAAGGTAATCTTCTTCTCCAGCTGCGTGCTAGCCACGTTCTTGAGCATGTTGAGTGCCATACCAAATGTAAAGGTTGAGCCACTTCCGCCGGCGACAAGGACGACTCTGTCATATTCCGAAGCGTCGGGCAGGGTACCATATGATCCCTCAACCGAGGCTTTGACCGTTGCTCCTGGGTGCTTCAGGGCATATTGATGCAGGTCCTGCGTGAAGCCATCGTGAGAAGACACAACGAACTCGAGAGGATCCATGGCTGCAATCGTAAAGGGGTGTGTCTCGCACGTCCGAATCGAAGGAATCCAAAGAAAGCAATGCTGCCCCGACACAGCGCCCAAGGGAGCCTTCTTAAGGGTCACTCGGGTACCGCCGTTTGGCAGAGGTGTAAGAACGGCAGAGTTGTTGGTGCTGTATATCAGAAGGCGGGTAACGCGAACCAGACGGTCGAGCACCCAGATGCCAGCGGTAACAATCACCACATAGACAATCTTCTCGCCAAAGTTGGGTTGGTGGAGACCGACCATGACGATGGCAAGGATCCAGAAGCTGATGTGGACATAGTAAAAGAGCTCGTACCACCACCGACGAATGACAACTCCCGCAAAGCCGACGATGAAAAAGGAGGCGCCAGCAATCTCGCCGTATATCACGCTCTCTTCCCGGAGGATCGAGATTCTTCCCGCAAAGCCAAAGTAGGACGAGTAGCAGCTGGCATGGATGATGACAAAGATGATGCACATGGAACCGGCGATTTGATGGAGGATATTGAGGCGCTCATACGACCAAGCTGTGAGGAACGCCAACGGAGTGTTCTTTAAAGCCAAGAAGATGAGAACAACCAAGTTTGCGACCGCCATCCTATTCCGGAATCAGCCTATTAGAGCCAAGAAGCAAAGCAAAATCGTGTTGGAGATGGTTACATACCAAGCAGCTCGTGCGGCCAAGTTGGAATTCATCGTGATGACAGAATTGTCGATGTCGGTAAAGGTAACAATGATGTTGATGGCGAGGTAAAAGAAGACGAGGATGGCATGCCCTCGCGAAGGCAGACCAGGCGCTGTACGGAGAAGAACATTTCGCGGTTTCCTGTTTCCCTTTCTTAGCTTCCTTACAACAACATTTGATGCTGACTTTTTGCGTCTCATAACTCGCAAACTGTCGTCACAGGTCGGACACGATGATGGGTCTAGACATCCAGTTATGGTGCGCAGACTTACCGAGAAAAGGCAGCCAAAGCTGAAACCCCCTTTTTTCCAATATTCGACTTCTGGGCAAGGCGTCGTCCTAGATGGAAGAAGATGAAGATCGCCGCGAGTCCCACTATCGCACCGATAAATGCGTACATCTGCCGGTGGTTAAGCTCCTCACGGTGTGCGAATGCGGCGCTGCCAGCCATGTTGGGCGACTTCGATGTAAACCGTTTCGAAACAGGATAAGGTCCACGTCAAAGCAGGCGGCTATTGCCGAAAGGGTGACCTATGCTTTCACTATTAAACCCCTGGAGCCAGCAGTGATTGTGGGCTATAGTACAACAGGGAGGAAGAGAAAGAGGAAAAGAAGATGATATGTGATGAGGCAAGGTTGAGACTTGCTGTGAAGGAGAGTAGTTGAGTTGGTGAAGACAACAAGTGTATCGTGCACCAAGAGGGGGTATATGTCCTTTTGCAGCAATCATCTATCAGCCAGCGATCGGACAAGGACACAAGACGCAAACCTTGCTGCCACGCAATGCCGGTCGATGATTACATGCAAGTACATCGGTGCCTTTTGGAGATGGTACTATATTTACCTTCGAGTGGATGCCGAGAGTGGCTCTGGACCGGCCCGTGCGGCAACTCAGCCAGGCTTTTTGCTCTGATATCGATGCCCTTGTAGAAGAGGCAAAGTCGGCAAGGCCTGTTCAGGCAATGCTGGGCAGAGATTGCGAAATTCGACCTGATATCGACGTTTCAAAGGGGAAGGTGAGAGCCCTTTTCGATGCTCCCTTCACTGTGGTTCCTACTTGATAATGCTTGTCAGACATGTGTTACCCCGGCCCCGACGGCACGGGCGAATAAGCTATCTGTAAGTGAATACTTTTGTATGAGGACGAGCTTACGTGGTGTCTCAAGGAGTCTGTTATCAGTCCACAGCCTATCTTGTTGATAAAGTTCTGATGGGGAGGGAGGCCTCAAGTGAGTTGAAAGCTGGTCGCTGAGGCTTCACACCAAACTCAACCCTGGAGCGTATCTGTCAACTCGGATAGTTTATGCAGGCAGTATATGCTCTACAACACCAGACGAGCGGAATGCATAAATGTTTTGGCCAAGGGGCGAAAGAGTACCCATGGCGCCAGGGCGTCTGCCTTTATGTTTCTTTGCCTAGGGCCATCTTCCCCCAGCCTTTTCTCGCAACTTCCCTTTGCAACCACCTTCTGCCAGGCGCCAGATTGCAGATTCGGCCCTTGATACATCATCCATGAGCAACGGCCGGCCGAAATCCATGTCAGTCGCGTGTAAGGAGCCCACAACGCTGGTGCAGGGGGGGCAATGCGCTGATCTTTTCGTTCTTGGGGGGGGGGGCCCCAACGGCCTGTTCCAGAGCCTGGTGGACTCGAAAGAAATCTGATAATGCAGCCCTCCTCCACTCTGGAGAGATCATGATGATATGAACATATCGACATGGTAAAATCCCTCCCTCCCTTCTCGTTGCTAGCCTTTCTTGGCTGGCCATCCACGATGCAACTATTGGGTCCATCTTCGCAGTTGAGTTTAATTTCTCCCCCTCCCTGCCGTCATGCCCTACAAATCATGCTCCATGAAGCCATAGGACTGTCTCTCCTATGTACTTGTGTAGCGATATTTTTGGGATTTATGATGCAATGCCACCATTGCGAGAACGGGCAGGAGCTTGAACCGAGTGTGATACGGCGTTTCACCCAAGACAGACTTGTAAGACGGTGGCCCAAGTCTTGACATGCTACACCAAGGAACCCCCTTGCTTACACCTTCCAATACATCGAGTCAAGCAATGTATGCTCTCAACCAAGATTATCGTCGGCAGACAGAGCCCAGCCATGCATCTTTGATATCCCGAAGGAAGAGAATGCGGGGGAGAGATTCAGCTAACCAAGTTCTACCTTGATTCATTGCGTTCGTGTTGAGTCCCCGGGGACGGGCCGACTACGAGATCGCCAAATAGGGCCGTCCACGGACAGAGTACGCAGGACAGAGTACGCAAGTAGCAGGCATCGTCCAGACGAAGGAACCGGAAATATGTTGAGACACAACACGGCGGCCTTGGTCCCGTTTGAGTAAGGACGATTAGTTTGTTCTTCCTCTTGCGAGGATCATGACAAGGTTTGACTCGAGATAAACAGAAAAAAAAGTTTTAGACGTCGCATGAATTTAGCCCTTGGCTAAAAGAGGCAGGCAAATAGGCCATATTCTGCTAGCACGCAAAGCTTATGGAGACAAGGTTTTGTCCCGAGGCTTGTATTTGAGATTTCTACAGAGAATTGCTGAAGTTCTGTCATAAACTTTCTGTGATGCGCATCTGGGCCTGATTAGCGTTTGGCTATTTTGACTCTGCCACGACGAAATTGCCGGGAGGTGGTGTTGATGTGAATTTAGCCACGGGCCGGCACGCTGCTTGGATGCTTGCTCCATTCGTATTCCTTGGCAGTAGCAGCAATAGCAGCAGCGCAGCAGAAGCAGCGGGTAGCTCGCCTGCCATGTCGACTCTGCCGTGGATATTCCATGGCTACCGTTGTTGACGGCGATGATGATTAATGAGTGATTGACCCTACGGAAGGAGTTTGCGCCGCCGCCAGTCCATGTCGGCTTTCATACTATTTTGAGGGCGTCGGCTGAAAGAAAAGCACCGATGGCATCTGCAAACCTGTCGTGACCGGGGGTAGTGCCCGTTTTCCTTTCCAGGACTCCATTGTATCTGCGCCTGGCGCAGTGATTCGTGACTCAAACAATCAGATGCCGTCTGCGGTGCGATTTCAAATACCTCGGGCGCGATAGTCGAGTTAGGATGAGTGGTCATTCGTCGGAGGAACTGAAATTCGTTGTCGCCGGTCACAACGCCGCTTGGCGCTGACCGTGTGGATCTAGCGGAAGAGCGTACAGGGGAAGGCCAGTATTATTGGCTGTGGGTTTGAGAGAAACAAGCAAGTGGCCCGTCGGCAATAGATGCAGATCTGACAGGAACAGGGCTAGCCATAGTAGCCATATATAGATGTCGGCACCAGGCATTGCGGAATCTAGATTGTGTCTGACCAGCACGGCCGTTGTTAGTCGGGATAATTGCTCCGTTTGCCCTACCAACCTGACGATAAGGTCGTGGAAGATAGGAGCCATGCTCACATAGAGTAGGTGCGTGGAAACAGGTGGCCCGCTGGCCACGGCACTTGGACAGCCGAATCTTAAAGAAGCAATGCAATCCCGTTGACGGAGCACGGTGCAGCAGCACGCAATATGGCAATGCCGAGTTCGACCCGTACAAGGACATGCAAGCACAGGCCAGGACCCGTGTGAGAAATCTCCATGGCCCATGTCGAAAGTCCCATACGCGTACCAGCAGGATGGCCTGGGCGAGCTCCCGCGAAGCAACCCCAGCCGCCGCCTCTGGGTTGCAGCGCAGACGAAGCCCGATGCTCAATGATGTCGATACAGCAGCCACATGATAGATGCGCAGCGTGAGGGATACGTGAATGCCCGAACCTAGGACCCAAGTTATTAGAGAGCCAGGCTCAATGAGCGTTTTGACAGGCGTGGCTCACCAATCAGAGGGTCGCCCACAACCTGCGGGTTACATTGGATTCGGCCCTGTCGACAGAATGTGGGCTAGAGGAGGCTCGAGACGGGGGCGTGAGAGTGTCAGGAGTGTTGTGAAGGGGGGGAAGTTGCATAAGTGCAGGTTTGTTTCGTTTTCCCGGGCAGAAGAAGGAGGGCAGGCGGAGAAACTGCTGACTGAGCTGCTGGCGGCAGAATACATAAATACTCCGGACTTGTACGCTACGACTCGGATAAAAACACAAAGAAAACCTGTCATTTCCTCTAGTAGAATTAGAACCGCAAGCAAAAGAAAAAAATGGTTCGATTCTTTCTTGTGTGGATGGCTTCAAACCTGCTCAACGGCCTTGTGGAGTGCGACCAAGTACATGCAATCTAAGAGTACCAGAACAGAACAGGGAGCCCGCCGGTAACCCATCCAGGTTTTAGGTAGACGCTAGATGGTAGTGACCTACCTATTGGAGCTACATTAGCCATGGATCGTTTGTCTGCTTGCTGCTGCCACCCTACAGTAGGACATATCTAAGCTGATCACATGAAAATAACAGTTCGTCCGGGTAGACGATCAACCTTTGGTGGATAGATTAGGTACCAAGATAGAACGTATCGTTAATTCGCCTTTTGGTTTATAGTGGACAGTTTGCTTGCCTCGCATCACAAGCCCCCTTGGCCTAATGGTTAAGGCGCAAGACTTCTATTAGCACTAGCCTGCAAAAAGGTTGGCGTCTGTTAGAGCGTATCTTGAGATTGCCAGTTCGAGTCTGGCAGGGGGCTTAGCTTTTTAAGGGTTCCGTCTTCTTGGACTTTTTTTGCGAGTCAGCCCATGCATCTTCCTTTTTTAGTACTGCGCAACCTCTTTATTCATTGTTGCATTTGTGTTTTCTTTTTTTTCTTTATTTGGGAGTACTACGGAATATATCATATCTTTGATCCAGGCCCATGGCAAGCCCGCTTCTCCACCAGACTAAAGCAGATCACAACCCACCCAGTCAGTTTATCAAGCCTATCTCTCGCACACGATCGAGGAACCAAGAACAACATTTCTCAGAATATGGTTATCTAATAAATCATAAGCCATCGTTGCGCCAAACCAAAGAAAAATCCGTGATTCCAATTTGTACTAGTCTATTGACGATATCGTCGCTGTTAAGAAGAAGCCAGTACCTTGAATCCTATATAACATTTCAACAGTCTACTAGCCAAAATACGACGACTTTAGTGGTAACCTATAATGAAACACCCTTTCTCTTTTGATATTACAAAAGACAGAGTAACCAATGTGTCGTTCTAGTCCCACGCGAGATGTATACCTATCCCCATGATTACTGCCTGCTTAAAACACTTGAATGAACTGGGTGAAAGGATATGCAACAGCCCCTTATCTGATCAAGAGAAAAAAGGACCTTACGACAGAAGATACCAATCATGGCTCCGATGGATTATAAAAAGAAGTGCTCTATGTAGTTGCCGCTTACAGTAGGTACTCTGTCTTACGTGAAAACAGAGATCATGCCATGAGTGTTCATAGCATAAGCCCTAGAGCTACCGACTTCCTAATCAGCGGTCAGACACTTGAGTAAGCTCAGGTCTGTCTTATTGTGTACTTGGCAGCGACCCTTGAATCTCAAATAGAATGTAAACTGTCATCTGCAACTTCCATAAGCATCATTTCCTAATACGTTACATGTGGAAGGCGTCTATCTTGGCGTTTTATACCATCAGGCGTGCGCGTTCTAAGCCTCCACTTCAGCTATGCATGCATGCAGGCAGGCTTATTGGTTACCATTAATCAATATTACCACCCTGCATTGTCACGTTGCCCCTTCATGGGAATCGCCGCGTTGGCAAGGCTGTGTAGAGCTGAATCTTCCCTTAGATTGCCATGATGCAACCTACAACGTCGTGTAAGTGGTACTATCAGAAGACATTACCCTGCCAAAGAGTGAAATCAATTGATGCCACTCACAAATGTATCGTACTTCTATTCAGATACCACGGATAATCCGCAACCTTGTCTATCCTAGCTTTGTCGTGTCACTATAAGCCATGCGCAAATCGCCAGAGCCTCTTACCCGCCTGAGCTCCAGATCCCCCTCTCCCTCCATTTTCTGCCTGCTGAGTGATTGCAGCCCCTGCAACCAGTGAATGTCCCGAGTATCGACGGTGCTCTCCATGTAAAACTTGTGGGCTTCACGCCACATGCCCATCCCCTTGTAACAGTGGGCTATGTAAAAGTTGATCTTGGAGTCGATGCTAGTCATGCCCTCGGCAAATGCGATCGTAGAAGCCTCGTTGGCCTCGTGCAGAGCTTCCTTCCACCGAGGTGGCCTCTCGCTTGCATATCTTTTGCAGGCTGCAATGTGACGGTCGATGCGTCGCTTGATCCAACCAACATCCTCCTCGTCAAGCTGGAACAGCCGATCAAAAATCTCTGCTTCCTTACTCAGAGCCTCTGAGCTCATTGAAGTCGACGTGCTGACCATTTTTGACTGTAGAACTGCGGGTTTCTTTTCAAAGATTCGGGGTAAAATTGGCTTCTCGTGGTCGATTCCTGATAACCAAGGCGGCGAGTCATCCAGGAATTTATAGATTCACAAGGTTCGTTTCTATTCACAGGTATATGAACGTGATGACGATTCACCGCCATGATGCTTTTTGTTTGCTTTGCACCCAGCAGCAGTTCAGCTACTAATGTTGACGTTCAAGTGACACAGCATGCGGCAGGCGGTCGATACAAAGGCCAGAGGGAACCATTGAGGGAAACACCTTCAAAATCAAGGGAAAATATCATCTTGAAATCACCCTTTGTTCAGCTCGAGATCACAGTGCGTTGTTCGCAAGCCGTCACCAAACAAAGGCGTGGTGATTGTACGACAATGGCGACGCTGGCACTGGTCACATGGGATGACAGTTCAACCAGCTCAAAGCCAGGTTGTGTTAACCGTGTTCTATTTCATTTCTAGCCCTTGAGCATGTGATAAAGACCTCTACTTCAAAGCCCAAATTTCCACCGCACCTGAACCATCACGGTCGCTTTGCGCTCATTTTCGGGCTGCAATGGCCCTGGTCGTCGTCTTTGAAGCCGTGATCCAGCTTTTATTCGCTGATTCGTGAACATCCTATAAATGCCAAGGCGGTCTCTTCATCAAGGCAACGAGTCTAGCTGAATGGAAAAAAAAAAACACAAAAAGTCTTGAAAGTAAAAAGTGCAAAAAAAGAATTCCAAATTGCGGATAACGCATCTGGGGCATTTTTGCTCCCGGCAGGGCTTGAACCTGCGACCTTCGCATTACCAAGGCTAGATTATGACGTCTAGTATTAGTACGAAGCTCTAACCAACTGAGCTACGGAAGCGCATCCGAATTTGGAATTTAGCGGGTTCGAAGCCAGAGAATGGCTCCGAATTGTTGAACGAGGCTGAATTATTATTGTCTATACAGGATAAACCATTTCAGAAGTACGTTGTATTATCCATCACCACCCAAGTCGGTACTCAAGCCTTTTATTTTGCTCCAGGCAAAATGGCCCAAATCTATTTGGAAGAGTATGAAAATTTTGGAGTAGTTAGCAATTTTGTCCAATTTAGCCGTCAAGGAGTGGTTAGAGTAGGCGAGAGTGATGCTTCGACGTTGGAACCCCTCGAGTACAATGCAAGACAAACAGAGTCACAGCGGCATCGTTTGGCTTGTAAAGAGGGCCCCCAAAGAGTTGGAATCTCTCAGTTTCTTTGCGTAGTCGATGGCCGACTTTCCATTGTCATCTTCTGTGTCCGCCGTGATGCCCAAATCCAATCGATCATCCAGCGTCTGCTTTATAGATGCGACATTACCAATCTCAGCAATTGATCTAGCCTAACTTAATCTTTACATAAAGTACCAGAGCCGTCCTTTTAATCTCATTTTGTGCGTTTACGTTAATCTTTCCTGAGTTAGCTAATATTTTTAAATGTGTGAACTAGCTGTCACCACCCATAGCGATGTGTGATGCACTACAGCTTATAGAATCTGTGCGTTATGTCAATTTGCGAGGTTGTGGTGAGAAGACTACAGGCTATGTGCCGGTATTTTGGAAAGCATATTCGGGAAAGGGGGGAAACGTCCATCTAGCACCTAACCGTCAACACGGGTAGATAATGGGCAAATCAGCAATAATCGGTCAGCCATAATAGGAGTACAGCTCTTGCAGCATTGGGTAAGATAATGGAGGGAGGATAAGCAACTTGGATATAGATGGGGCGTTTAATGTGAATACTTGTAGACAGAAAGAAGCAGGGCTCCATTCATATAGATGGTAGTAGACCACGCTTCTGCGCGATCATGATATGTCGTCTTATTTGTACAATGAGGTTGAGTTTTTAATGTCGAATAGCACCTCGGACCTACGCATATGGTGACATGGATAGATAACTTTTAGCTATTACTTATCATCGAAATGCCTATATATATTCCAGAACCAGATGCGACCTAATGGATTGTATTGGATAAGCTATTTGTCCACTCAACAGGAAGAACCAAACTCTGAAAGTCGCAGCAGTCCAGTAGCTGGCCTTCCCTTGAAAAGGGTGCGGTTACCCTCTGCAAGCAGGTGGATTATCGATCAGCCTTCGTTTAACCACGGGGGAATACGCAGGGCATTTACACTACGACTGAGTTCAGCCATTTTCCATTGTGGGTGAAACAATGGATGGAGTCGCCTCCAGGCGGGTGGGTTGGGCCACGGTAAGGAAGCTTAGTGATATGAACGAATGTCAATGAAATATGAGCTGAAAGTTCAGTCTAATTTACCGTTGCTGGTGGCGTTCCTTCACTCGTAAACCGAAAATGGAATACGACGACCCATAAAGTATTGCGTTTCTGATCGGCACTAGTACCACGAGGCGCTAGATCTTACACGACGGCAATACGTTATACACCAGGTAAAGTTCATCAAAACATACAGAGTAGTTGCTATGGATCAGCAGTTGTAGTATATAAGTTACTTGGTAGATACCCGTCCTAATTGCCTGCGTAAAGCCTTTGCTTGTCACGAGTCGGCATCTTATCAAATGAAAACCATGATTGCTCGCCTTATTATTTTCTCTGTCCTGGCAACTGCTAGCTTGGGCATCGAAACACGCCTTCATCGTCGGATAGATAGCAGCACACAGTCTGATGCATCTGGAACATTCATTGAAGGCGTGGTAAATGCTACGATTGCCATCATACCCATCCCGTTCTCCCTCGCCAGAAAAATTGTGCCATCGAAATATGGCATCATTCAGACTTATTTGGATTATCTGCCAGACTTTCATGGGAAATACCCTGTGAGTAGATTTACCATTTATAACCCTATGACCATGCCTGCAGGGCGACTAAAACTTAGCTATTTATGTCTAGTTGGTACTGGAATTTGCAGTAAACACCAATGTCGTTATTTCTGGGACAGCGTCCTCCAACTTTTCGTCTATGCGATTCACCTATCCGTTTATTGACCTATTAGGCAATGGGTATAGCACGTTCCGTTACGAAACGGACTGGATAGTAACGCCTCAGCCCGATATTATTGACGCCAGTACCTCATTCGGATTGAGAGTTACGGCTGCCGACTTTCGGCCAGATACCCCACAAGCTTATGAGCTTGTGTCCGACCCTGAGTGCAGAGGGGAGACATCCTACGATGCGTATGCTCATAACGGTACTGGTCCTTACGTCACATCACGACACTGCCCGCGAAATCCAAGTCACGAAAATAACTCCAGTCGTCAAGTCGCATTTTACAGGAATGCGACCACCCAACCAATCTTCGTCGACAGCAGCATCTGTGCGAATGTCACCAGATCTTTTGATGCTGAAATGGCACAGGATCATCGTTTCGTTGAGAGCGAGGTCATTATTTATGGCGATTTCCCAGCTCACGGTAAATGGGAGAAAGTCCGTGGTCTACAAGTTGCAACGCCGTTTACAGAAACTTATACAGACTGTTCCCTGCTGTATAATCTATAACTATCCGAGAGGCTTTCAACTGTGCTGGGAATTTGATACAACATATAAAGGCCCCAACTATATTTATTTAGACACTGTGTAAACTGCCCCTGTGAGATATACCGTTGCATAATACAGTTAATGTTGATAGTATTATTCTTGAAATAATGTCTTTAATCTCGGATATATTCTTGACCAGATTAGTAATTATGAATCGTGCTATGATATTCGCCAGCGTGATTGATAGTCTCTCGCAAACTACTCACTAACACATTCCACAGTTATTAAATCATAACTCTATGTAGCGATAAACCCTCTACCAAGACAACAACAATTTCTAATAGAAATCCAAAACTGTCAGTGACCTAATTTAGCCCGTTTATCGGAACGAATATAAATCAAACTTGTGCTCATTGTTTCCACATTGGAACCATATGTGGCTATCACCACTGCACGGAAGGCCCGAATCAATGGCCATTCAGTCAGTTCCACAACCTTTATCGCATCATGTCTTTATAATATGACGTCAAAGTACGGGGATGCCGAAGCAAATTGCGGATAGTCAAATTGTTACAACCATAACCTGCTATCGCAAGGCTTGGCAATAGCCACCGTATTCCTTTTTCGACATACGAGATGTGCCATTCGGTGTACTGCTGTAGGCTCCCAAAACCCACTTGAAAAAGCACATTATATGCCCGGTGATAATTCTTTTGAGCCGTTAAATCCGTCTGTAATGTCTAGAATGCTGGCCAGCGTATTTTTTGTTCCTGGACAGTCAAGGAGTAAAAGAAAAGTATATAGGACTGGCGACGGCTGTCCCAAAGCAAAAGGCCCAAGGGCATTCAAGTTTATACACGTCCAACTTTCCTCCTTCACAATTATTCGAGTATCGTCTGGTTTTCAAACATCTAGCTATGGCTGATACACTGCTTGTTACTGGAGCAAACGGCTATGTGGCTCTTCACTTTATCAAGGAAGCCATTGCCCTGGGATACAAAGTTGTAGGAACAGTTCGCTCTGTTGCGGCAGCCGACAAAATCAGGGCAATATTTCCCGATGTATCCTCACAGCTACAAATCGTCGAAGTTCACGATATTACCAAAGAGAACGACTTCGAAAAGGTCTTTGAGAAGTTCAAAATCGATGCTGTCATCAACACAGCGTCACCGCTAGTGAACAACCCGAAAGACGTCAAGGCCGACGTCCTGGATCCTGCGATCAAGAGTGGCGTGGCACTTCTTGAGGCTTCAGCCAAATATGCCGGGCCACAGCTGAGACGTGTCATCCATGTTGGATCCTTTGCGTCAACTCTCAACATATCGTTGGGCCTCGCTCCGGGGAAAACATATTCTCCTAGTGACTGGAATCCACTTACCTATGAGGAGGCTGCAAACGGTGGACAAACAACTGCGTACATGGGATCAAAGGCTTTGGCTGAAAAGCGTATGTGGGATTGGATGAAAGAAAATACACCCGCCTTCGATATGGTATCGGTGGATCCAGCGGCAATCTTTGGACCGCACGTCGGACCAGTTGATCTTGATCATTTGAACATATCAACCCAGATGATATGGGAGCTCGTCGCCCCATCGCCGCATCCGCCGCCGTACAATTCTGGCCACCTTGGAGTGTGGGTTGATGTCCGCGACGTCTCAGCGGCTTTGCTTGCGGCTGTGAAAATTCCAGAGGCAGGCGGTGAACGTTTCTTGGCTGCACAAAGATGCCACTGGCAACTTGTGAGGGATGAAGCAAGAAGGGTATTACCTGAGTTACAGAACCGGATTGATGCAGGCGAGCCAGGTGCTTGGAAAGCTGCGCAAGCTACCACATACAATGTTGATGGGAGTAAGGTGGAGAAAATTTTGGGAGTGCGATATAGGTCTCTGGGAGATTGTTTGAAGGATTCTTTTGAACAGCTTCTAGAAGTTGAGAAACTGAATAGCCGTGTATAATAATCCTTGTATCTAGATATTAGTAAAGGTATATTATACATTCTACTTTTTCATGTGTTAATTTCCTTGTTACTCTTCTTAGCCTGTGGCATTTCACTAGTTTTAATAATATTTCTATACTACAGGTAATAATACTCTGAGCCTCTTGTTATTTTATATGCTATCCTTAGTTTAATAACGCATCTGGGGATGCATTTTGTTCCCGGCAGGGCTTAAATCTACAACCTCCGCATTACTAAGGCCAGATTATGATATCTAGTATTATGTAGTGCAAATCTCTAACTAACTGAGCTACGGAAGCGCATCCGAGTTTTGGAAATTAGCGGACTCGAAGTCAGAGAAAGCTCCGGATTGTTAAATGGGGATAGTGTATCATCATCTATACGGGATATCAACCAAAATACTAGTCCAGAAGAGTGCTGCCTTCAATCATTGCAACAGTGACCGCCAAGTATGTCGCTCTGCTTTAAATAACATGACTAAAATCCCCTGAGAAGCGCTGTAAGTGCGGAGGATGTTGTTAATGCAGTCTTGTTAGTCGTCAAGAAGTGGTTGGAATTGGCGAGGGTGATGCCTTCACGCTTCAGCCCTTCAGGTCCCATGCAAGGCAGATAGAGCTACAGCAGAAACTTTTGGCTTATACAAGGAGTCTCCCCCAATAATGTAGATATCTCATTCTGTTTGCTAATGCCTATTGATACTATCAAGGAAGTATCTAAAACCTTTTTGAGAACCTGCCCAGTCCTGTCTTCTTCAACATACCTTTAACACCCTGTGCTGACTCGCTTGGATATTTCGGCTCTAAATTCGGACTTTGGGTCGACATCTCAGGATGTTTGAGAACCGAGTCCAGCTTCTCAATGGCCCAGGTTAGTCCTGCTTGCTTTGCGTAATCGATAGCCGACTTTCCAGCCTGATCCTTCGTGTCTGTAACGATACCCGAATCCAACAGATCATCCAGCGTCTTCTTCAAAGCACTGAGGTCACCGATCTCGGACAACGATTGCGCTTGGCTCAGCCTTTGCATATAGAGCACCAGAGCCGTCCTTCCAGCCTCGTCTTGTGCGTTTATATCAATCCTTTTCGATTCAACCAAAAGCTTTACATGCGTGAAGCAGCTGTTACCGTCCACAGCGGAGTGCAATGCCGTATAACCCATGGAATCTTTGCTTTTCGCCATTTCCCCGTTATCTGCGTACCACTTCAGCAGCTTCTTGACCGTCTCTTCTGTTCCCTTGACTCCCACCGCTATGTGAAGCGCGGTTTTATTTGTCGCAACTCCATGAAGGGTATCCGTAACGGATTTCCACATGCTAGCAGGTTTCATGATTGTGACGGCCTTGATAGCGGACACAACACTGGCATCTTTTACCCCGCGAACTACCGCCACCTTGTCGAGTGACGATGTTTCTTCGGGATCGCCCTTGTGTTGTAACAATACCTCCACTATTGCTTCGCCATTTGGAATTGCAACTGCCTTGTGGAGCGCCGATATACCGGAAAAGTTGGAAAAGTTTGGTTGTGCAGGCTTCTTGTGCGTCAACAACGCCTTCAAAATCTCCACGGATCCTCCTTGGACCGCATAGTGTAACGGAGTGTTTCCTCCAAATATCGTAGGCTCCCCTGGGTTCGCTCCTTTCTTCAGAAGGGCCTGAACAATGCGAAAGGAAGCGTTGCTAGACTTTGATGCAGCAAAATGTAAAGCAGTGCGCCCGGGTCGAATGATCCCAATCGTGTTAGAGTCCACTGCAGCACCATTATTGAGAAGCCACTCTACCACTTTCTCAGCTTCAGAGTCTGCAGCGATATGTAGAGCGCGCCACCCTTTGATGTCAGGCAGGTCGACGAGCTGTGAGCGGACCATTTCAAAAGATGATGCTCCAGCGGCAAGTACTCTCATGCCTGGAAGATTTATGAGTGATGTGATGGCACCCCCAGTGGAAATGAACTGTTCCGCCAGCGAGGTGAGATTGAGTCGAGCAGAAATGAAAAGCAGGCTGAGACTGTTTGAGCCGCCGGTGTCTGATGATCATTGAGAGAAAGGTTAGCCATCAATATATAGCCAGTGGTATAGATTCAAGGTGACCATACATTTACCTGCTGTGCAGCGTACCAGTAAATCATAACCTCGTACCCAATGCTGCATGGCTTGAGATTTAACCCCAAAGAACTCATCCCTTCCTTCTACGACTTGGGCGTCGTTACCAGCCTCTTCGCTCTCCCTAAGGTGAAGACCGAGAAACGTGATCGAATATTCGAGGAATTGATATTTCCCCAAGTATTGCTTTATTTCCTCCTCACGTTTCACTCTATCGATCATACCATTTTCATCAACTGGGGGTTCTGGTACAACAAGTGTACGGATTTCCTCCAAACTTAAATAAGCGAGACACGCTTCTGCTAATTGCTTATGCGTCTTAGCTATGCTGAGTTGCTCTTGTCCTTCTGAACTGTTGATTAATTGTTGGGTGAAGTCATTGACGGATGGGTGAGCAAAGTGAATTGTACTGTCATCATGAAGGACAAGTAGCGCTTTCAAGTTGCTGTCAAAAGACCTGCGGACGGCATCAGGGCTAAGAGATTTTCTCTTAATTGCTTCGATGGACTTTCCACCGTCTTGTAGCGCCCACGTCACCAAGACCTCGCTCAGTTGTAATGAGCGACCTGCCACATGTACCCATAGGAGCAGAGTTTGCATCCTCTTATCTAGATGTTCATAAATTGTTCCATAAATGGCCTGAACGTTGTATGGGATGCTTTGAAGCTTCTCTTTGATCTCATTGATATCCCATATGGTGCTGTTCCCTAAAGACTTTAACGCTAGAGAAAGCCATAAAAACATGCCCTCGGCACGTGTTGTCATGATCTCGACAACGTCAGAAATGAAGGATTCAGAGATTGCGTTGTTGAGACGTTGGAGGTGTTTCATGCGAGCCTGAGCCACAAGACGAATATCCTGTCTGTTTCTTTCGAAGAGATCCACCACTCGTGCGTCTTGCATCAGGCGGTTCAAGTCATTGGGTCTTGTGGAGAAGATCCAGCGAGGGGTGGCTTTTTTCCCACAGTAGCTTGAAACTCGGTTGACCAAGTACTCTAGATCCATAGCATCTTCTTGTTGCTGATACTGGCCATCAACAACCAAGTATAACTCGTTAACATTCGCATGGTCCGTAATCTGGCCCAAAAGCTTTGCTAGAGAGTCTATGGACTCGAACAAATCGAGGTTCAGAATCGGCTGGCCTTTGTTTCCCGATTCCTGCCAAAAGTCTGGATCTTTGGTATCGATTAAATCGCAGTTCTGTTTGAAGATTTCGTATAATAGAGTCCTCAAAATCCAGATGGGTTTCTGCCGACTTGGGTTTCTATCACAGAAACTGCCTGCAACAATGATCTTTCCACTTTTTTCCTCGGAAGTGATCCATTTGTTCTTCTCTCTGAGGATGAACCAAGACATAACACTTTTGCCACATCCAGAGCTTCCACTGATCCACAAGGGATGATTGGGAGATTCTTTAAGCCAGGCATGAAGTTCATTAATTATCCATGAACATGTTCCTGACTCAGGAGGCTCAATTGGAACTCCAATACTGGTATCACCCGCAACCAGAGCGTCGAGGAACTGCTCTTCGGGACTTTGGATCGACGAGCCGCCTGTGACTAACCTGTTAGACAAGTCATTGTATTGGACTGACAGAGATACTTTTCGTGACTTACCCATATAAACGGTGACTCCGTCGCCAAAAGTATTATTCATCGTGCTATTCACTGTTCCCATATTTTGACCCATTTGGAGGCCAGAATTGCGAGACTCGGAGAAATCGATCTGTGCGTGCATCTTTACTTCTGCCATTATGTACAATGTACGTAGCGGTATTGCTGAGGTCTAGGAATGAACTTGGAGTCAATTTGTGGGCTGAAAGCATGACATCCTTATTGTTTTTTCGTCTTGAATTTCCAGGGGCAGTTCGTGGGGCTACTCACCTGTGTGGCTGTGTGGAACAAGAAATTGTTATGTTTGTTGTCTGTATCTTTTGAGTTCTTGAGATATCCCAACAGTCTTAAGCATTGCAGTATTCGATTAAATACTTGAACTTGGGAGGGTATGTGAATATCAGCCTCTGAGTCGAAGAGCAGACTAGGTCCACTCTTCAGCCAGGACAAAAGCAATGAACCAGCTGAGATGCGGCTGTGAAGATACGTTGCACAGTGGGGGCCTGAACATGGATATTGGATGAATAAACCTGTCGTTTTATGACACGTTAAAGGCAATACCGAACCTCAATTTAACTTGCTGCAACCTAGATTAGGAGTAATTTCCTATACTAGAACCCCCAACAATGTTTCTACCTTTGAGAATGATGGAATCATCTCTGTATGGCTAGTCAATAATTCCGAGCCTTATTTTGACGTCATTTTATTGTTTTATTTGACGCCTTTTCAAAGCCTTGAAACATTGTGGCTTTTGCCAATAACATATCCAAGAGGACCAAGACACCAGCTGACCACATACATGCTTGCCTGATATCTTTACTAGGCCGTTTACTTTGTATTCCGGTACGTTGTTTCGTAGAGCTCTTGACTCAAGAAGTGAAAGAGTTCTATGGCGCTTCATATAGAGTTTTGGCAAATCAATATAGCATGATGCGTTGACAAATATTTCGTACAGTTTATTCAGGATATCAATGGTGTTACATCCCAGGCTTCAGATATTAACAGAACATAAAAAAATACACGTACACTAAACAACACGCGTAGCGAGTGGTCTAGTATTGTGGACGGCCAATGGCGAAGTGATCCCATTACATCGCGGTTGCCTACCTACCAACGGATCACCGAGCTGAACGTCGTCCAGAAATAGATATCGTGAGGCCTGCTGAGACAAGTGTGCGTGGGGTTGTCTCAGCCGTGCGTGGGGGGCGAACAGCTCAACGTCGAGAACAGCACCCAATAGGCCGACTCTACTGTATGAATGTAGGCCTGGATACCGATTGATCACCGAACTAGACATCTATTGGATAGATATGTCGCAAGGCACGGTAGCCTAGATGTCTATGCATGGGGTTCCTGGCCCTGGACATCAGTTTGTACAGGATTGGGTAGAGGCGAGCAAGAGGCGAGCAATGGCAACTAGATTTTGCAAGGGATCCTCAGCCGCACACATCCTGGTTAGACCACATCCGTACAGGCATAATCACAGCAACTGATCCTTCGTGTATCTCGCAATGAATGCCTTTTTTTGTTGTTGGTGAACCCCGCATGACCACCGTATCAGGCTCGGACACATTGTTCCTAGGGATGTTAACTCAGTAGTGCAACCAAAGAAGCGGAATAATGTCATAGTCGTACAACGAATACATGTAAGTATACCGACGGGCACTTATCAGAACTGTTTTTCATCGTATCGCAATTCTTTTATATACCTAGATCTCGCACTTTTCTACCAGCCACTCTCTATATCATCTTTCTCTGTACGCTTTTTACTCTACAACAGCACTTGATTATTGACCTTTAGCTGTCTCAACTTCATTTAAGCTGCAAAAATGTCTAACAATCCCTACATCGCTCAAAAGGACGCCGCCCAGTCCATAATCGCTCAGAAGGACACTACCCAGTCCTTCATTGCTCAGAAAAATGCTACCGAGCCCATTCAAGACGACGATACCGAGGACACTAGGATCATTCAAAACCCTGGAGAGGCCAAAATTGAGTAAGACAGGTCTCTCATCTTCTATGTCACATTTATAACTACATACACTAAGCTTGAACGCTTCAGCATCGTGTTTGTCCATGGCCTAATTGTCAAAGAAGCTTGGACATCCGACGGACGTGTTTTCTGGCCTGACAGACTCCTCGCATCAAAAGTCCCAGAAGCCCGTATCCTATCCTTTGAATATTCGGAGAAGATTAGTCCTATTTTCGAAGAGGGAACTCAGATTCCAGTCATTTCCGACCGGTTGCTCTCCGACTTAGTGGATCTCCGAAAGGGGACTGTAGGTACATATTCCATAAACGATCATATTATCATATTGACAAAAGAGACAGCAAACTCGACCTATAATTTTTGTTGCGCATTGTCTAGGCGGGGTGATTTTGGAGGACGTACGTATCTGACTGAATTATAATTCAGCTTTTGATACATCCGCTAACCTACTTATCTAGGCCATCGTGAGAGCATCTACTAGTCATGACCAAAGAGAAAAAGGGCTTGTTCCTTGTATTCGCGGCATTTTATTATTAGGTACACCGCACTTCAAAGAAGGGTTAGAAGAGGATGCCAAGAAATATTTCGAATATGCTAGAAGCCCGGAAAGTCCAGCCTTCAATGAACAATTACAGCCTCTAAAGCTGATTTGCCAGAACTTTGTCGATCTTCAAAAGACTAGTCAGGCCAAGTTCGAGATGGCGAGTTTCCGTGCTGGCAGAGGGAACGCGGTCAGCGAGGCGTTGGCTCAATGGTCGCAAAACTCACGGTCACGGGTGCTGGATCGCGACCAGCTACAATTGAGTCAGTACGAAAACGAAAAGAGTCGTGACTTTAAGCAGGTGGTGCGGACTATTACCTCTTGGTCGGAAGATGTCCAAGAGTCAGAGACTCGCCTTGCTGGGTCAGAATATGTGTCCCATGCGACTTTTGCTGGGTCGAAGAGTACTGGAATGCAAGTTGGGCAGAATACTTCTTCTATTTCGGGGCTCACCTTCAATGGTACGATTTCTTGACCTTAAAGGCGAACGAGGCTGCGGCCTGGAGTGAGAGGCCGAAGTTTTTCTAAAGCTAGGTTATCACAAACCTACAAGATACATATCGATTCATCGCCTACTTATACATCTAAATTCCAAAATATAGGTCCTCGCACGTAATTCCGTTTGTTTTTCTGCTAATATTTATTTGCCCGTACATAAGAAAAGTCGCAGCTGGTTTACCGAATACCAGTCTTCGGGTTACATACGTCTAGGTTAACAGTCTTTTCGGATGTTGGCTGGTACCAGTTGGGTATCCATTTGTAGAATAATTCTCCATTTCTTGCACTTTGAAGTAAATAATGTACCGAGTAGATTGAAAACATGCAGAGCCACCACACAAGGCCATCACTTGAATCGTTTTATTGCTTTAGGTCTCAGTGTTGCGTGATAAACTCTCCTCTTTCGGGTGCGTCGCATGTGTGCCAAAATTGGACTGCCAAAGGGACCACGTTTTCGACTCTCAAGTGCATAAACACGACAGTTGCATGCAGTTACCAAATCTAATAAGTTCCCCGCGCGGCGAGAGGCAAGGTTGGCAGTGGAAGTAGAACCGCAGCGTTGAAGCTCGTATTGGCAAGTACAAGAGCTCCTTCGATGTCACTGTTCTACATATCCCTTGCATGCCAAGAGACGAGGCTAGATGTGGGGTATAAAAATCGGAGTGAATATGAATGGACTACGATGTGCCTTATTACCGAGTCATACTCTGTATGCCTAAGTGTCCAAATAGCGGAATGCCTCCTTTCTTGTGGAGGAGAGTGTATTTCATGCCGGGCTAGGATGCTCTACTCCGTATCAAGACCAAGGGACGAAGCTAGACAAATCCCGTTCCATTCTCCTCCACAAGAAAGGCAATTTTAGGCGATGCAAAATCGAAGCTAAATACGGAAGTTACCCGTGCGGATGTTAGTATGACAACTAGTATTGAGTTGGGTAAAGGCGCAATATGCAGCCGGTGCTCCTTGCATGAATATTGAGACCACTTCTGGCGGCTTGTACATACTCGGTGGGAGCTTCTTTCTGGGATATTCAGCCTAACTTCAGCGACTTGCCGCTTTTTGGATAGGTACTTCAATAGGAATCTCCTTGGATAATGGTAGAAGTTAGACAGACATCACACGCTTTGAGAGTGTTCTTGTCTCCTGATGTCACACCCCCCATAGCTGATCGTTTATTGATGAGGAAAGCAGAGGAGACTCGACATTACAGTACATGATCTCTGACCTCGTCAATTAATTTTATCTCCATCATGATCTCAAACTCAGTCACTACCAATATGGTGAATAGTTTGCAGAAATTTGAATCATCCAAAAGATCAGTTTTACTCCTTCAAGCGGGCGTAATTACCAGCGGTTAAAATTGATACCGCTAATACTGCCCGAATTGTTCCCTATCTGTAAGCCACTGTTGTGGCTACCTGAGAATACCACACTGTTGGTATAGGTGGTGGTAGGCTTGATGGCTTTGGCAGCCGTGTCGCTCAGTAATTCGTCCTGGCCAGCCGCAATATCTCTTAATAGCAAAAGCATGCCTTTGTTCATATTCATCTCAGACACTTCTTCCTCGCATAGCCTGCGTTGTTCCTCTTGGATTCCCGGAAAGAGGTCAATCAGATCGTCCACCAGCTCGCTGATATCCTCAATCAGCCGCGAGAATTTTTTTTCCTCGTGAAGAGTCCATTCACTCTGCTCCAACTCCAGCTTGCCCTGCCGCTTCTCAACGAGATCTTGCATCTTCTGGTGAAGTAACGCCGAGACGCTGTCTAGCTCTTCAGCTGGATCCAGAGCTGGCGTAGCGGAAATTCCATTGCGTTTCTCAAACTTTTTTGAAGCCACTTTAGCATCTGCAAACAATTCTAAAATCTGATCTAGAAGACTGTGAACCTGCTCTCTATTTTTGAAGGCTAATTTTGTAGCCTGGAATGATTCCAAGCCGTCTGAGCTTACCAGTCCTGCAGAATGGCCCCAACGCGCCAATCTGAGGCGCACCACGTCGAATTTCAGCAAACTAACTCGAAAAGTCCTCCCAAAATTGGCTCCCATATGGACATATCCGAAACTTTGAACCGTGGTGCTGAATAATTGAGACTGTTCATTCAATTTTTCCAGCAAACCTCGTTGCATTTCTATCATGGCGTCTTGTTTTGATTTCAGCTCCGCGTTTTGTTCGATGATAGTTTCTGTGTCTAGCTTGATGGCCCTCATCCGCTCGTCGATGCTTTCATTCATGTGTTGGATAGAATCACTCAACATCTTCGCGCTCTGAAAAGTTGCGAGACCGACTGTCTGGTTCAGCTCATTCACAGCATCTTCCATGTCTCTAACTGCCGCCGAGAGATTTCTGTCAGATCCATCGATCAGATTACTGAACCATTTTTCTAGATGAAGCGTGGTCAGCCATCAAGCTCTCTACACAAGAAAGCGTCACCAGGGGAACCATTTACTGAGCCTTTTCTTCTCTGTATATTCCTGGGCAATGGAGCATATAGTCAGCATGCCAGAGAAGACACGAGCGACACAGAACTGTAGCGATTTTTGCTGCGGGATTCTATCTTCAATCATTGAGAGTTTGTCGAGAAATCGATAAGTAAAATCGAAAAACCTTATAATCTTATCATAATCGGCAGACATTGAGGTAAAAGACTAAGAAAGTTAACGAGATGTTTAGATGATTGTTTTCATGTTGGGCGTTGTACCTGCATAACCTGTCCAAAAGCCGTGGAAACCATGTTGGCTGGCATTGTAGAAGAAAAAGTCTGGAGAAGGTCAGCTTCTTTCGGATTAGATAGGAAATGCCCTATGTCCAAACCATACCGACGTGACACTTCCAGCCTCTTCGACAGTATTAGCCACCTTCTGAATTAGACTCAGATTGTCCTTGAATACATTTCGCACTCTATCTAGTTTCGATCTATCGTGTCGGAATTCTTGAAATCCATTTTCCATATCCTTCATCATTAACTGTATATTATTAGTAGGTTGTGTCCCTTGAAGACTCTTCCTGGTCTTTTTCTCGTAATCTGCAACTGCATTCCGCCATAGTTGAGTTAGGTTTGAAGCATGCTCTGTACCATTCCTGGTACTAGTAGCCATGCCTGTTAATGGAATGAGCTTGGAGCGAACGTGGTGTAAGTACCAAGCGCGGATATATGAATCGAGATTAGTGATGTACGTTTACCATTGAAGTGAAACACGTGTTGTCATTCTCGTAGCCGACCAATGCAATTTGGAGAGGGGACAAGCTGGGCCCAATTTTCGAATCAGGCTCCAACAATATGCAGGGCTGCGGCAACCCAACATCTCACAGCCTGTGAAACAGCACGAGCGGGGAAACTACATATAAACCACATAGTAGCTAATGAGAAAACAGCGAGTGCTTGACCTTAAAGGAACGACTCATGGCTGATAAAAATATAGCATGATTGATGAGAATGTAACACCAGATGTCTTGACAAATATAAGCAATGGGGGTCGAATATTCCTCACATATATCATGTGTCGACCTCGCGGTACGATCAATCGCCTGATATTTACATAGAATATATTTTACATTCTACTTTTATTATGTATCAATTTCCTTATTACTCTTCTTGGTCTGTAACATTTTACCAGTTTTTAGTAGTATATCTATGATGAAGATTACCATACCCTGAGCCTCTTGCTATTGTTATATTTAGCGTTAGCCCTAGCTTCACTGACAGCTAGTATTGGGAGAGGATGAAACATTGCTATAACAAGTTAATTACAAATGTTGAGCTGAAGAGCTGGAGCCGGAGTCTGCATTGAGTAGAGATAGGATGTTAATACCTGGATTGACGGTGACCTATACCACAGTCTAGCTCTTGACAGAAAAGCCAGACGCCTCCGCAATCCTATATAGAAGTCTATGAACCTTCAATGCTTCTTCAAAATTAGCAACCGCTGTTGTCTTGTTTGCAAAGCCCTCGAAAAGCCTAGCGGTATTGGTGCCCGGTGGTGCTACATCTCCAGTATATTTAGGTTCATCTAGGTCATCGTAATCTATATCTTGTGCCTCTCCCTCGCGTCCAATGACTATCCGAAGATGCTTTTTCTCCAGATCTATTTGCAGCATAGGTCCGTCCAAGGATAATTCAACCTCCCATTTGGTACCAGAGATAAGCCACTTGAGACCCTTCCCGTCTACGGTCTTATCCACCTTTCGAAAGGCGACGTTGGCAATGGCGCCAGTTTCGAGCTTGCCTTGGACGAAGAAGTGATCCGAGGTGGTCTTTTTACGTGCGGGATTAACAATAGTGCCAGAACTCGAGTCGATAGTTTTGACAGTGGGGTGCTGAATATCCAAGAGAGACTGGAGATTGGCAAAATCGCCTAGAACATAGGTGAAAGCATCCATGACTTGCCGCCTATCAGCTCTAAAGCCGCGAATTATCAGTTGAATCGCCGACTCACAGTGAGCAAACGCAATATGATACTCATTAGCGCCGCCATCAAAGTCCAGGTAAAAGTCTGCCTTTGCCATCCAGCTATCGATCGGGGCAAAGTTGAAACAACCCAAGGCTATGGTACTCGTCACTCGGCCAATAACTCCGGCTTCGATGAACTGTTTGACCTTCTTAATGATCGGGTCAGCTCGAAGTTGCAGACCAACAGCAGTCTTCACGTTCTCCTTCTCAGCCAGCTTGACCATCTCCTCGGCCTGCACAGAATTAACCGCAAGCGGCCATACGTATGCTTTAGTGGAGGGTGCTAACTTGTGGTGCTTGATAGACTTCTCTGCAGCCTCGACAGACGAATTGCAGAGTGCAACGATTTCATAGTGTGGTGAAAGGACGAAAGTAGGCAGGGCAGCAGAGACACCCCATGAACCTGGACCCAGTGCAATAATTAGAATAGCATAGTGAAGTATGAACTTGCAAATTTCCCTTGCCTTTCAGAACACCTTGTCATACGATGTGTGATAAATGTTTTTGTGCTTTAGAAGGCATACCGATATGCTTCGTTGAATCCGTTAAATGACGTCTGCCTGTCCGTGTTATACCCTTCCGATAATACATGTAGCCTCTATACCTATTACGACAGAGCTAGAAAACGTTGTAAACTCCGCATATCTAATAGTAACTATTATACACAATTACGCAAAGATATTACTTTTATGCTTCTTCAGCCTTCGTGTGATAGATGGGGCAAAACAAAAGGAACTGATAAGTCCATAGTTCTGGTCCACTTTTTACATTTAACTGCCCTATATAAATAGTTCCACTACCCCCCCAGATTTTGCTAACTCAACGTTTGCGCTCCCCATCATTGTCAAATCCGTCCATCAGTTGGCCGAGTGTCGCGACTATTGCGCCATGGAAGCTTCGGCTACCACGCGGTCACAGAAAAGCTCGACCAGAAACAAACAGGGGCGTTCCAGGCCACCTTTGTGTCCATATTGTCAGCGGTCCTTCTCACGTCTCGAGCACTTGCAGCGACACATCAGAAGCCGTAGGCCATTTTCTTGTGAAATATGCTCAAGATCCTTTGGTAGAAAGTTGGTTTACTTATCAACACCTTGTATTTAACCTAGTACTAATCATTATTTGACAGTGATCTGGTGATTCGTCATAAGCGACTTGTGCACACAACACAGTCTCTTCAAGAACAGGGGCAGTACGGGACTGGAGGCGACCCGAGACATATCTCATCAGAAAATGCCCTGATCCCAGATGAGAATACAAGAACTTCTGCTGGTGATCAGCCCTTGGCCACCTGGATGAATGGGACCTACGCGACGCCCAACAGCGCGCGAGAAGAAACTCTGAATGCAAGTGTAAATGTAAAACAGCTAGACTCTATTGCAGATGCTCTTATTCTGAAAGAGTTCACCTCCACAATCTCATGCAGCATGTGCTGAATAGTATTCTATCTAGGAGCCCGCATCTCTCCCATTGATGATCCAAGAGGGTGACCTAATGCAAAATTTCGCCACTTTCTTGGAAAGTATTGGGCTGTCTGAACAATGGGAATCTGAGGGACTTCCGTCTATGGAACAATGGATTTTCCCAACCGATTCTGTAGTCGCTCCCCAAGCAGGGTTAAAGGATGCAATGCCGAACGAATTCGATTCAGAAGACCACTCTCTTCAAAGCCATACTACTGAGGAAGCGCTATTCTCCAACTTTGGATCTCGCTTACCGTCTCTGCAGCTTGATGGAGGTGAGGTCGAAAACCGGCTTCAGAGTTCAGCAAACACAGTCAAATTTCACTCAATACACAACATAAGCGAGTCCCAGTATCGTTCCTTTTTGAACACTATTGACGGCTTTCACCGAGTTTTACCCAAGGGGTTCACATCTCCGTCTAAATATGCCTTATCTCGGTTCCTTCATGGTTTCATTGATGGTTTGAATGAGCATCTTCCGTTCATACATTCTCCGACGTTACACATAGAAAGTTGTAACCCGGCTCTTGTTCTGGCGATTGCTGCCTGTGGCTCTCAATACCGTTTCGAGACCAGTCAAGGCGTGCAACTGTTTTATGCAGCACGAGCCATTGTTTCGGAGACCATGAAACAAAAAGGCATCTGAATACAGGCTGGCTATACGACAGATTCAGCACAGTGTAACTCTCCTACGGCTACTTTCTTGTCAAGCTTTCCAGCCAGCGCTGCCGCTGAGGATAATTTTGACGAGACAATAGAGATAATGCAGACTCTTCTGTTGCTTATTATTTATGCAACTTGGGGAAACAACGGGAAAATAGCCCAAGAACTTGGATTCTTGGATAATATCCTCGCGTCTTTGGTTCGCGCGCACGGCCTCGACGAACCAACTCAGAGTTTTGACTTCATGGATGATTCAAATGACGTGAACTGGCATACATGGGTCAGCAGAGAGCTTAATCGGCGCACCAAATTTATTGCCTACTGTTCTCTGAACCTCCACTGCCTAATGTACAACACGCCTCCATTACTCTTAAACGCTGATCTTGGGCTTGATATGCCTTGCTCTTCTTCCCTCTGGTCGGCACAAAATGCGAATGGATGGCGTTCAGCATACGAATCGGTGGGGAGGAAATCCAATATCGCTTTCCAAAAGTCATTTGCTTCCCTTTTTAGCAAGGGAGACGTTTCTGCTACTGACGAGACACCATCGACTGCTCTTGGAAACCATATTCTTTTACATGCCTTATTCCAGCAGCTTTACTTCGCCCGTCAACTGTGTCTATTTCCATTAGATCGCGATCTTCAGGCATGCGGTATAACAGGATTAGATGCAGTCCTTCGCACCTGGAAGTCTCGCTGGAAAGACACCCCAGAGTCGAGTACCGACCCGCGTAACCCAGCTGGTCCAATCGCATTCACTTCGGCCGCTTTGCTCGGTCAGATTTACGTGCGCATACAAATTGATCTGGGACCCCATTGCGCTCTTATGACAAGAGATCCTTCAGCAATTGCCCGAGCGCTGGTTAATGCACCACAAACTATTGTACGAGGCCCGGGGCTCATTACCGCACTTCTCCACGCGGTTCACGCCCTATCCATTCCCGTACAGCTCGGTATTGACTTTGTGGCGAGGACTCATTCATTTTATTGGAGTGTACAACACTGTTTGGCCGCTGTAGAGTATGCCCATCTGCTGACAAGGTGGCTCTTCCTGGACCGACAGAGCCGTCTCAGCATGAAAGAATGCTATTTTGTGGATCACACGATCATTGGACGAAACTGAACCTGGTATGAGAGTTCCCATGGAAAATCGGCTGAATTCGATACAGGATCTTGACACTGGAAGGCGTTTGAGCATCTCCATCATCCGGGTTTGGGCTAAAATCTTTAATGGTAATACATCGTGGGAAATCGTGGATGTCGTCAGTGCGAGCTTGAAAACATATGCTGATCTGCTGGAACAAAGCTGGAGCCCAATATTACATTTGCGGGGCCAGATCGCGGTTCATGGTTGTCGTGATACAATGATGAAATATTCAGCTTTGACCGAAATCACCTTAAGCATTATTTCATGCTTGATGGACTAACTAAGTAGCAATACATAAATTCGGTGACTTAATAGACTGTAAGACACGTTATTTGTCATATAGATCTCGTCAGATCTAATAACAGCAGTAGTAGAGTCATTCAATAGCTATCTTTTGAGGCTGATATCCGTCTTACTCCATAATCTGTAAGTCTAATCACTTGTTTAAGAGAGGGATCTTTCTCCAGAGATACTCAGAGGTGATCCGGTCTTTCTTCCTGGACCCTACTCCTGCACCCCGCCTCCACTTATATATCCCTGTAATATTCATTACCATCAGCTTTCAAGAACCCCTCACCATAAGCAACCGTTCTCGAACAATCTACGCTCATTCCCTCGTCATCAGCGTGAGACTTCCCCTCATCGTTCTTCACTGCCGTGATGCGGGGGGAAGGCAGGTGACATGTATGAGAAGTTGGGGGTGCGGGGCAATAAGAATGACACGGCTGTAAGATATACCGTCCAAATCATTTTCTTTTCATAAAAGTGATGAAGAGTGCGTTTAATAGCCAACGGCCGACATACAATACTTGAGTTCCGTGGGTTCACAGTTTCGGAATATAAGCCAATCACTAACTCGGATTACGTACAACGACATCAATCACCATGTCTACAATGAAAGCATTGAACTATGTCGGACCCTACACGGTCAAGGTGGAAGATGTTGAGAAACCCAGACTAGAACACCCCGACGATATTATTGTCAAGGTTACCACTGTTAGTGATCAATTCACACCAAACCACCCCGCATCATCAATGTGCTTAATAACTTCCAGGCAGCAATCTGTGGCTCGGATCTCCAGTGAGTACATGGAGGGAGTCTATAATGCCCAAAGAAAGAGACAAGCTCATAATTTCATAGCATGTACGAAGGTCGGACGTCTGCTGAGCCAGGGATTACATTTGGTAGGAAGACATTATATTGCGGCGTGGATGAGGAAAAATAAAACGATGGAAGCTAAAGCGAAAAGGTCACGAAAACATGGGAATCGTCGAAGAGCTAGGCAAAGGTGTCACATTGCTCAAGAAAGGAGATCGTGTTGTGATGCCATTCAATGTCGCTGATGGCCGTTGCCGCAACTGCGAGGAGGGAAAGACGGCGTTTTGCACTGGAGTCAACCCCGGATTTGCCGGTGGCGCATACGGTAGGATGTTGAAGATTATATTATGGCTTCTTCTACTAAACTTGCCGCAGGTTATGTCGCCATGGGCCCTTATCCTGGGGGTAAGTGTTTCTGAAATGCTATATGGGCGTAGCAATGAAGGTTCTGACGATGTTATCAAGGCCAGGCACAGTACATTCGCATTCCATACGCAGACTTTAATGCTCTCAAACTGCCCCCAGGCAAAGAGCACGAAGCCGACTTTGTGCTTCTTGCAGGTAGCTAAGGAATCTAGCAGTCTTTTGACGGCGATTGATGCTAACAAGTTGACACAGACATCTTTCCCACCGGTATGTCATTGTATTATTCCCGTTCAGCAAACCTATTTATCTAATGTTCTGCATCCAGGCTGGCACGGCGTCGAAATATCCGGATTCCAGCCAGGTGAAAGCATCGCCATATTCGGTGCCGGTCCTGTCGGTTTGATGGCTGCTTATTCGGCTACTCTGCGCGGAGCCTCCAATGTTTACGTTGTAGACCGAGTCCCTGAACGTCTAGCGGTCGCCAAAAGCATCAACTGTATTCCCATCGACTTTACCGCGGGAGATGCAGTTGACCAGGTTATTGCCCACAATGGAGGGATGGTGGACCGATCAGTCGACGCTGTTGGATACCAAGCTGTTGACCCGAATGGATCCTCAGAAAGACCAAACATCATTATTGAGAATATGATTCGAGTGACACGAGCATGTGGCGGGCTCGGAATTCCAGGGCTTTACGTCCCCAGGTATGAGATCCATTCTTGCAATTGTATTCAATGCGCCGACTAATTATTGGTATTCCCTGCCGATAGCGACCCTGGCGCGCCTGATTCGAACTCGGCAAAGGGTATCATCAGCCTCAGCTTTGGAAAATTGTTTGAGAAGGTAAGGAAGAGTTCTTTATAAGTGCATAGTACGCACTCTTCACACAGTATCCTAACTGCTTGCTTCAGGGCCTGTCGCTTAGCACTGGCCAGTGCAATGTGAAGAAATATAACCGGTACCTACGAGACATGATTATCGCCGGCAAAGCAAAGCCTAGTTTTGTCATCTCGCACGAGATTGACCTCGGTGATGCGGAGGTTGCATACGAAAAATTTGATCGGAGGGAAGGGGGATACACCAAAGTGATTATTCACCCAAACGGAGGCTTTTGATGGCTCAGTGTAAAGCAAATCGTACGCCTTCTGAGAATACATGTAGCTTTTGAAGAAAATTGGCAGTTCTATATCAAGTAAGTCGAAATGTGATATACAGACTATTATTTTACGTCTCTGCATTACAGAGGGGCAGAGTTCATTATTAGCCACCGGATAAAAATACATCAGAGTCTAATACTAGCAAACATTCCTCTCCATCATACAGGTTGTTCAATTGATTGCCGCATCTATTATATATATTCTTACTAGAGTAACGTCGAATGTGATTTGGCGAATAACTTTTTCATAGTACCAAGGCATGATCAAGGCCTGAATCCGCGATTTTACTCTTGGGTAGAAATACCCAATGCTCAAAGACGACAATAAGATGTCAGCGAACAGCACGACTACAATCTACGCTAAGAGGGCTTGAGCCTGAGACGACACCGATGGAGACATCTAGTCTTTTCGATACTGATATAGCATAAATCACATTTGCTCGGTCTGAATAAGTCAAGTTAGCAAACTCAACATCCAGGACTTTGAACATTGTACTACCGTAGATCATGCATAACCGACCAGCACCCGAGAGGCCATCTCAACGACCTCTTAGTGCTACGGGCTATTGGAAGCGGCGGCGGGACGGTGAGGGGGATTGAGAAAAGCGGCGGCGGACCTCCGCAGTCCGTTGCCACTTGTAATTGATGATTTCTTCTCGGCTCCGGCTACCATCATAGGTAGATTGGTATGAGAACGCGCCTAGCGAGAACCTTGCTGTTGTCACGTTTAGTCGCAGATGCTTAGCCTCGGTTAAGAGTCAATTGAATCGTGGTAATGACGTCCATATGTAAAGAAAACAATATGCTCTTATTATAGGCCTTTCACCCTGCTTTTCGTAGTAAATGGCTACATGTATCTGAAATTCTCCACGCGCATGGAGTAAGCCTTGTTACCCTCAAGACGTCTAGCTCTTGTCAACCCTCCTATTGAATATTTCTCCGGTATCCAGATAAAGCCTATTTCTATCGCCTTTTAAGCTGTCCAAATTGAGAAATTGAATATTAGCCATCTATTTTTATACGAAGCCACCTGATCGATACAACAAGCAGCCGTTTCTTGAAAGGAGCATCAAAGCTAAGCGAGAACGAACATGAACTCTTCTAGGTTATTCCTTCGGAGTAGAGCCCCAGCCAGCTTCTTACATCGGAGTTTAGTCTACAGTCAAACAATATCAAGGGCTATCCATCAGACAAACATCTCACCTTCTGGTAAGAGCGAGAAGGTGGAATCTTCATCAAGCTCACATCATGGCTCTTCAAAGTTTGTCAAAGTAGCAGCTTGCTTTGCGATTGTCGGAGCTGGTGTGGGTGCATATAGCGTCTTTGCCAAATCTAATACCCCGGAGAAGCCCACATACGGATCCAATGAAGATTTCAAAAAGGTACCAACTCGTTTGCCTTCATTTCTTCGTCTTACGGCTACTAAATTTCTTCTCTTAGGCAGTGAGGGAGATTCAAGAAAAACTCGGTGATGATCAGATCAGCACGGATGAAAGTGATTTGCAGCAGCATGGCTATTCAGAGTGGTCCTCTGTCAACGCCGAACGTCTTCCAATGGCGATCGCATATCCAAGATCTACTGAAGACGTCTCTGAGATTGCTAAGATTTGCCACAAGTATAGGCTTCCTATGAATCCATATTCTGGCGGATCAAGTCTTGAAGCCAATTTTTCGGCTCCCCACGGCGGAGTAACAATTGACTTCTTGGCTATGGATCAGGTCATTGCGTTGCACGAAAAGGACATGGATGTTGTTGTTCAGCCGTCCATTCAATGGACAGAACTCAACCAGAGACTTCAGCATACGAATCTTTTCTTCCCAGTTGATCCTGGCCCGTCAGCCAAGATTGGAGGCATGGTGGGAACAAATTGCAGCGGGACAAATGCGATGCACTACGGTACTATGAAGGATTGGGTCATCAACCTGACGGTCGTCCTTGCAGATGGCCGCATAATCAAGACACGCCGCCGCCCACGAAAGACGTCTGCAGGTTATAATCTAACAGGATTGTTCGTTGGATCCGAGGGCACATTGGGTATGGTGACTGAGATTACATTGAAACTGTGCCCCATACCCGAAAATACACGAGTTGGAGTGGTCACATTCAGTGACATAGGAAAGGCTGCCACCGCGGCATCGAAGATTATTCGACGAGGAATTCCAGTGCAGTGCATGGAGCTTATGGATGACGTGCAAATGAGCGTCGTAAATCGTGCAGGGGGGACTTCGAGGGTTTGGAAAGAATTGCCGACGCTCTTCTTTAAATTCTCAGGCACAAAGGGACAGGTTGCGGACAGCATCAACCAGACAAAAGAGACAATTCAGCCGTTTGCAGAAACATTTGAGTTTGCAAAAGACGAAGATGAGGCTCATACACTGTGGTCGGCACGCAAGGAAGCCCTGTGGAGCATGATTGCCCTGGGCGATGAAGGCTCGAGTGTATGGACCACAGATGTTGCAGTACCCATATCAAGTTTAAGGGAAATAATCGGTGAGTCGGAGTTTATTGCACTTTTTTCTGGCGCCAAGGTAGAAGATACTAATAAGCATAGAAACGTCAAAGAAAGAGATTGATGACCTGGGGGTTTTCGCCGGGGTTATCGGTCATATTGGCGATGGAAACTTCCATGGCTTCATTCTACATAACAGAAATGATGCGGATGAACAGAAAAGGGTTGAGCAGTGCGTTCATAACATGGTAGAGCGTGCTCTGGAAATGGATGGATCATGCACAGTAAGTTTCCACGCTGTATAGCTCTGAGAGACTACTAATATGATACGGCAATCTAGGGCGAGCATGGAATTGGCTTGGGTAAAAAAGATTTCCTGCTTCGAGAACTGGGTTATGATACCGTAGAGGTAATGCGGAATATCAAGCTTGCGCTTGATCCGCATTGGTTGTTAAACCCCGGAAAGATTTTCGACTTCAAGAATTAAACATATTCCGCTGCATAAAACGTTGTAATAATTAGACGCTTCCCCATGGTATTTATATCTTTACCAGGGTATTAATTAAAGGATTTTGAATATAGTAAAAGTCGTCTAGTCCTGGTACGCATTCATGTAACAAGTTGGGCTCCAATGATAATGTTTTTAAAGAATAAAGCAACGTCGCTCAGAAAATTGCAACCCAGTGGCAAAAAAAGGAAGGTTTCTAAATTGTATCATTTATACTTTAAGAAAATCCTGGGATAGTGATATATGCTGAGCTAACTTTATCAAGTATTAAGTCTTGTACTTCCCCCATCTCCTCAGAAATCTTTTCCTCAATTGTTTCCGTTAAAGTATCCGTCAAAGTGTCCTTCAAATCATACAATTGGCGTTGAACCTCTTGTTTATGAGTCAATAGCATCTCTTCAACCTCTCGTTTAATCTCTTGTTTAAAAGTAGATTCCTTCTCATCGAGCGTGCACAAGAAGGCGGAAAGCATCTCTTCTGGCTTGCGTTTATCATCAGCAACGAACTTCGCGCCCGAACCATCTCCAAAGAGTGTTTGATTAGCAGCATCATCCTGGAGACTTTGTCCAATGGTAGAGCTGTCCTCAGATTTTCTTCTCTTAGCTAAAAAGAAATAATTAACGACTGAATCGACACGGGGGGAAACCCATGTGAACTACGACTTACTTGACTGTGCAAGAGGAACATCTAATTCTCTCGCTTTTCTCTTGGCTAAAGTAACTGCTTAGCACCTAAATAGGTCTGAATAAACAGACACTCGAGATGTTTTACTTACTAGAACATGAAAGAGGAACACTTGGGTCTCTCTCTTCATAAGCTGGGGGCCGTAAACTAGCAGCGTCTTCCTCATGAATAACAGATTCAAGCAAGCTTTCGCCTTCAATCATTACCGCCTTCTCTCCAGAGCCTTGGTATAGATTTCTCCAGTTTGAGAGTGACGCAATAGAGCTGAGCTTGTGATGTGTGATCATTGTACAAATTTCCCCCAATAGCCTTGGTGAAAGTTTGCTCCGTGGTAAATCTGTATCAATAGTGAAGGATAATTGCTGGACGAGACTGCGAAGAGAACTAATTACGCCCTCCGCTTGCTGTGTAAAGCCGAATTGAGGTTCAGGGAGAATGAGAGCTGATGGTCTATTAAGGGAGAATGTCAAGGATATAGGGGAATGAAAGTTTCCATAGGTAGGTTTCGCTTTAAAAACAAGCTTCTGTATTCGTTCTGGATAAATGAGAATATAGGCCTTCCGATTAGTAACTGGTTCACCGGCAGCTTGGTTAAGGGATATGCGTGTGTAGAGTTTAAACAATGCTTTCTGCTTGTCCCAATGTATATCCAAGTTCATACGAGACATTTTCAGCTCAGAGTGCCAGCAGGCATCTGCAGGTATTTTCGTCACATTGACATTGGTGGTCCATGTCGGTTGGAAATCATAATATCGCTGTTCGGATGCTCCTCCGCTCTCGTCTGAAACGCTTCTGTCATCTGATCTCCAATTGTTCACATCCAGGTCATAACCTTCCTGTATGGATAAGTTTGATGACAGAGGAGCATTAACTGTTTCAGTTTTATTTGAGACGCCGTTGTCATCCTGTTCCAAATCGCCAACGTCCAAGTCATAATATTCCTGTGCGGATGAGTTTGGCGACAAATTGAGGGCATTAGCTGGGGCCGAAACGCTCTTTTTGTCATCTGACCGCGAAATATTAAAATCCAATTCGTCTGGGTATTGAGTATTTGGGTTTGTTGCAGTCACTGATTCTACCGAGGCAGATGAGCGGGATAGAGAGTCAGACATATCGACATATAACGGATACCACTATGGAGTAATATTCATACTATAGAGACACAAGGAATGATGACCTTGAGAGCCCAGTGCCCACCCGCCCAGGCTTTTACACAGAGCAGCCTTGGCTCTTATATCGTACGCGGAGATTCGAGGTGGTGTTAGGACAAACTACTAAGTAGGCTGCTACTACAGTCGTAGCGTGTCTTTGTGATCCTATCCAGTCACGTTACGACCCGATTCCAACATAGCCTGAAGCCGACACCCAAGTCTTTCGCCGGCTTACATCCGACGAGAAGAACCTGTATAGCGTGGCGCCGGTCGGCCAAGTCGGTCGTGTCGTCGTGACTGTGAACAAGTGCCACAAAGACACTCCAATGAGATGCAGCAGGCTACTTTTGAGTAGAGAGATGAATAGACGGCGCAAAAAGCAGGGAAATGGATGATGGATGGATGGATAACGTAGGAAAGAAGGGGACTGAAACACTCGGGGGGCCAGCAGGAGGTTCTCCGTACGCTCCATGGAAATGCCGCACTACTGCCTAGAATGCTAGAGCAGGGCTACAGTACATACATATATAGCGATTGGCTTTAGTAGTGATTTAGGCTAAAGGGGAAGAGGCGGGGCTTAGGTACCCTTGTCGAGAGTACCGTAATTGATCACATCCCCCAACTGCGACTCGGAGACAACGGTATCCTCATCTCTGAATCTGTCTGACAAAGAATGACGTTCTCTTCCATTTATGTAGAGTCATGTCTATAGAACTAACCAAACACCAGAAAATATAATACATAAACGCTTAACAAGATATGGGCTCCGACGCCGGCCCACCACAAAAAGCAAAATCTATCAGTTACATGTAGTATTGCTGTCGTGCGTTCCTTTTGACTATTCGCAGCCAAAGTCGAGAGTTAGCCGAGGATGTCGTTAGGCTTAACAATATGCGTGAAATCCGGGTCATGGTTTGGCATAAAGACGCTTGCCATGCCCTCCTCAAGAATTTCTTAGTATGTATACTTTCTGGTAACTATCATGTTCAGTTTCAAAGAATTGAGGTCGGAACAGTTTCCTACCACGAGACTCTTTTCGAAACCTAGGAGAGTCCGATTGGCCGTCTTTGAGCCCTTACGTAGAACTTAATCGGTAACTGGCTCAGGCTGCCCATTGAAGGGTACTAATATACAAGTTTAAGAGGTCTTAAAATTCAATATGCCGCCGATCTTGTATGCGCTTACCCGCTGCAAGAGAAAAGGCCACCTCGCATTAGTCGTCAATAGCTTAAGGCAGCCGTTAAAGAAGGCTGCTTTTGATGTTTCGTAAAAGATTCAGGAACGATGACGGTCAGATTGTTGAAAAGCAACAAGGTTAAGTGCCCAGGGGCTATTGAGGTTTAAATTTCAACACAGATAAATTGTGAAACAAACTGTATGATATGCTAGAGACTTGACAAGCCACAGTCATGATTATCGATGCACTAGACTCATAGCTACCAAGGGAAGAGTTGTCTGTCAATATGTGACGGCAGATGCCTTCCTACATAACCGATTGATGGAAACCAATATAAGAACAACTACAATACAAATGACATCAATTTTTTACATAGAATATGGACATCTCCTCACAGCCCACAGTAGTCGTACTGACCTTGTATAGAGCGTGCGACTCGGCTGCATGCGTCGGTAACAAAGAGCCCACCAGATTCTCCATTCCAGTCCTCGGCCGAAGACGTACAGAGAAGCGGTTGAAGCACTTTGGGTGAATTAACGCGGAGATCAATTCCCAACAACACCTTCAGTATTCACTCTGGCATTCGCCCTTAGGTTGTCTTGGGAAGCCTACAACCCGCTTTAACACGCCAGCATCCATGTGAAAGCCACATCGATTGTGCAATTTAATTCCAGTTATAAATCGATATCCGGCATTCGAAACGTCCAGAATAAAACACAGAGCCACACCCCCGGCAGCATCAACTTCCACTTGTCAAAAGTCTTTTCACCTTCAATCCGCCGCTTACAAGCTTTACCGACTCCTACACATCACTCATAATGAGCTACTGCTCAAGTGACACAACCGAGGCGACTTCTTCGATGGCATACACCCCGAGAGGCGACTCCAGCGCGATCGGAGATCTCAGTCTCCGGGATAACCCCTCAGACGCAGCTCCCTGGCCCGGCAATACGTATATTATTCAGCACAGAGATTCCAAGCAATCAATTACGCCGTGTAATGGAATCCCTGTATGTAAGGCTAGCAGTACCGACAGAAGTACCCACTGGCTCTGCGTCGAATCCGGTGGCTATTTCGGATTCCTCAATAAAAAACAGAACATATATCTAAGTTTTCAGAATGGTATCATACAGGCGGCATCTGACTTCGGCTCCAGGGAACTTTTTCTGCCCATAAGGCATCCAAGGGGAGGATATATATTGATGGTGCCATATGGCAGCGACAAGCTGAAGCAGGTGGCGATTCTCAGTGGTTCTACAGCACTTATTGCTCGGCAGCATGGTGGAAGCATTTGGGAGCTTGTTCAAGTTTCAGAATCGGATTGAGATAGTACACCATCAATGTTTGTATTCCAGGAGCATTTTCTCATCTAATAGGTGCGGGGAAAATGAATTCTATAAACAGCTAGTTTGAGCAAAACGTCAGTTCAGTCACTTCTGTTGAGTTTCAACACCATGCTACCGTCTTATTCCTCATTGTAAATCTAATAGTATCAATCTTCGTGTTATCATCTCCTATATGCCCTCCAAGAGGGGCAGTATTTGTCAAGTAACATACTCTGCGGCTGGCAAACTCATAGGTCCTCTAACTTGTTGAACGTCGTCGTCAACTGCCTCCTTACAACTCCATTACTCTTCCAGTGGGTTTTATATACACACATATACGTAATAGAAAGTGTCACCTATGAAGTCCAACAACTTAATGCCTATCGTCAAGACAGATCATACATCGTCACTTGTCAGGCACACTCTTACTCTAAACAGTCCGAAATCGCAATGCAAGGGTAAAATCGCCACTTACTCTTACCTACTAGATACTTTGAGTATGCATGAAAATCACCAACTATCACCAAGGGGCATCATGCCGTTTCTGTTTCCCTCGATACACTATCATCTAAATCTCAGCAGTCCGGATAAATGGGAAGGGGGATCACGTCCGCAGCCTTTTCACGACATGACCACCCAACAAAGATGAGCGTTGGTACCCCTAGGTGTGTCATTCAGAGAAATCAAGCCAGGTTCCGTCGCCACTTCTCTTCCTTTGCGCGTCAAATTCTCTCAGTCCTTCCCCCTTAGCCTAAGAAGCGCAGGAAGGACTGGGCTAAGACGGATACACCCAATTCGTTCTGTTAATCCAGCTACCTGTAACGATACTAAGTCATACTGCTGTCGTATCTGAGACATTCAAGTCGTTAATTAGGTATTCTATTTGTGTGTCTTATGTTGAGTAGTTATTGGACTGTATACCGAGGATGGTTGCGTTTCTACATCGTTTGCATGCATCCCAGTCACAATAGACGCCCCAAGCGGGCTCGTGTTGATCACCAATCTTCCATATATTGCATCCTTCCAACCCCTTTCGGACTTCAATAGTAGCTAGGAATGTCGTATCGAAGACGATGACAGGCCATATTCGGCAAACGGACCGGCACGCCAAACTATCGCCTGATGTAGATGCCAAGATGCAGTTCTTCAAGCCTTGCGTCTGTCTCCCCCTGGCCAAGCAAACCATCGATCGCCACTGCGCCAATTTCTCAGAGGCACATTAGCCTCTCATACAAATCACAACCCGTCATGGATCTCAACTTTCCGTCTCCATAAAGATGCGGCTCCAAAATGCCCTCGAATGCCATAGTTCGACAGGAAAGTGAGCTTGAGCTGCGGTAAGCGAACTACAAGTCCTGATGCGTAACGAGGCCCGTCGACGGCTGATGGTTCCTGGCTACCGCATTGATCCCAGAGGTTCTTCTGCGCTCTTACAGGGTTCCTAGTCTCTTTTGATCGCGCTTGAGAAGCAGGGCTGAACGAATGCAATTCCGTCTCGATACACGGGAAAAGTTCTTGTCAAGGTATCATGTTTATTGCTGCTTACTTGCTTGGGCAATCTGCAGTCTCGTATATGCTGTCTACTACTTGGATACTCTGCTGACCCTAATCACCATAATATGTCACTCTCTACCAGGTCTGTCAGTGCTGCCCATCTCTCCGATCGCTCAGTTAGCATCTGTGCGCTCACAGTTCGGACCGATATTGGCGACAAAATCATCGGGCTTGGTGGTCTGTTTACTGGTCTTGGAGATGATGGTAAGCCGCAAGAGCCGTACGTAGGTGGGGGTTTGGCCTCTCGAAGCGGTCTTTGAGTGGAAGGAGAAAATTTCTGTCGAATATTCGGATCGTAGCGGTGATGGACGGCATGGCTAAATGATGTTTGTAATGGTGGAAGAGGTAGGCCCCGGCGCTTTCGGTATCGAGAAGATGTTGCGCCCCATGATGGCCCAAAAGCGGCACCAGGGTGTGCGGCCGTCAAGAGGAGACAGGCGAGGAATGGGACCAGTCCGTTCATAATCATGAAAGCGGGCTCGCTCTGGAACAGCGTACCACTCAGACCACCAATCATCTCGAATATCCGATATATCGTCTGTGCAAAGAGTAGAAGAGATGCTACCTCCATGCCTACACCATGTCAACAGGTATTCAATCTTGCCCAGGAGAACAAGTTGAGCAGCGCTTACAACGAAGAAATCTGGAAAATCGTGTAGAATAATAGATGTCTGCATGTGTCGGATCCGGGGCTTCATCACTCAGGAACAAGCCTGTAGTGAAACAGACATACACGCCCATGATAGCAAACAACGAGAGAGCTTGGGCACCCAACCCTCCGGCAATTATATCGGCACTCCTGTCACGCTTTTCCTCTCGTCAGCTAACAGCCTTGGCATAATAAAGGGATCTAAGACATACGCTCACGCCTCCATATCCGTAGGCAACAAACACAGTGCCCACGATGTCGAGTATAAGGCTCACTATGAAGAGACCAAACAGGAAGGATGTGGTAAGAATAGATTGGCATCTGTCATGACCCTGCCCATAGATGACCAGTAAATGTGGCAATATACTTGTCATGGCACCAGACATAAAGACTGGTCCTAGGGTGCTCCCCAAGAGCGTAAGGGCAAAGTAACCTTGGCGGTCCCGCGATTCATGCAAGAGAACTCTTCCTAGAAAGCCGAAGACCTCGAAAGATAGTCCAGTTGCCATCAAGGCAGAGAAGCCCGGGGTCCGGAAGCGGTATCCCAGATAATAGGTGACTGGGGTCAAGAAAGCAAAGACGGCGAGGAGGATTGCACTGCCTCCAAGGTTGAGATCATTTGCAAAGAAACCATTCTCGGTAGGACATGTTGAGCCACAGGTACTTGCCATGGTGAAGAAGGATGGTCTGGCTTGGTCACATCGAATACTCTATGGCCATGAGAGGTAAATCTCCTGAAGGGGGAATGGGTTGGGGAGCCTCTCTGTATTTAATAGTGAAGCCATGTCGCAGCAGATGCCTCAGAGGTGGGCTGTGGATCGGCAATAACAGCCCAATATAGTAGCCCCCATGAGATCCTGCTTGATAGAAGGTTTACAAGTTGCGGCTTGCCTAGAGTGTCGCTCAAGCAGGGGACATGATGGCTTCCTCTCCACCATCTAGTCTACTTGGGGAGCGGAAGGGCATCACGACAGCAAGAGGGGATTCAGTGTCAGAGCCTGTTCAGGTAAACTACCGAGCCGTGCGATTCCACAAATGTAATCCGCGGTTGGTCGACACCCGTGTAGAACACTAGTCGACTTGTCCATGAGTTCGTCGGGTTGTACCAGCAGACCCGTACAGATCAAGAGACAGCCCATGTAACAGAGAAGGCGAGAGCACCATATCCGGCAGTCTGGTTCGGCCGGGGCCTCTGAAGACAAGGAAACCAGCGTCGAGCCAGTCATGGGGGCCAAATCTGCCATTCAGCAGCTAACCACCGGTCAAAAGCCGCGAGGCATGCACACCATCTCGAAACGAAAGTGTGACGTTGACCATGTCAAGCTATACAACTTCCTGATTGCGACTGGTGATACACCTGCCTATCCGTTGCGCATTTGTTCGTTGATAGACGTCCCGTCATGTGATTTCGAAGGAGGAAATATTCAACAAGTACGTCGAACGAATCTCTAGGCTGGCTTACATGTTCTGTGCTTGAACGGCTGGGCTGTATCAAATGGGGTATGTCCATGAATCCTTCTGGAGGCGGGGTTACCAGGATGAACGAGAAGGCTGTCCAAATCCAACATCAGTTACGACAGTAAGTAGAGGGGGGGGGGGGGGGGGGGGGGGGGGGGGGGGGGGGGGGGGGGGGGGGGGGGG